>NW_016165691.1:0-26696 GCF_001687245.7 Rhagoletis zephyria | reverse complement strand
AGAGTTTACCACTGATATGTACTTATCAAGGATTCGAAGATTTAATTTAAAAATTAAAAAATTAGGCAATCATGAAAAATCACCATATCAATCGAAAACCAGAAACCAGAAATCGAGGAAAATGAACATTAAAACTATTTTTTTAATTTTTTTATTACTTTTGAAAGTTGAGCGCATCGTGTGTTTATAGAACTTTATATTAAACAAGTAATTTTCAAATTACGGGACGACCCTTGAGGTACCATCTTTCCGATAAAAAAAAAGAATTATTGAAATCGGTTCACGTGGTTCAAANAATGTACCTTAAAGAGCATATTATCTGAAGCGAATTTTCAGAAGTATAAACCGCTCCCAAAATATATTCCTGGGTGCGCCACTGATCAACATATTTATTGACTTTTAAGTTAATTTCCGGCAGTGTTATTTTGCTGTCATGAAAAATTGTTATCGCAATGTTGTCGATTTATCTGTCGATATCACTTTTGAATTGCTTTTCGTTAAATTTCTGTTTTTATGCATTCAAAGATATCATCGGCGTGTTAAATGGTGTAATTTTCGATATATTTATGAGTGGTGTTATCGATAATTTCATTTTTATCGCTATCGATTTATCGTTTTCCATGTTTTTTTAAGAGATAAAAAATTTCATAATTTTTTTTATAAAATTTTTCTACAACTAACCGTCCTGTTAGATTTACGAATTTTATACAAGTAGTGAACCATTATTGAGCCCGCTAGATGAAGCTACGTTAGGTTAGGTTGGCCCGTAATGATACCGGTCACCAGACTTAGTAGAGGGCGTTCTAACCCAATGACTGCGTCTAATCTGTTCCTGTGTTTACCTCCTCAACGAAGTTTATCCTGAGCCATGTCTTACAGGTATATAACAGTATGCCCGCTGCACAATTACCTTCAATGTCGCTGTAGCCTGGCACCCACACGAAGTGAGTAGTAGATTTTGAAGATAAAATGTTAAAGACTTTTCTACATTCTACCGCAGTTTTAGACGAGATCTTGCAGCAGTCCAGTACAGTTACTGAAGGCAGGTTAAGAGAAGATTCGATAAGCCAGTTCAGTCTCTGGTAGTCTAAAGCAGAGGTCTCATGAGAGGTTCTTCGAGTGTAACCCACTCCCTACTCCTAGATTTAGTTCGGAGCCATCCGTGTAGATGGCTGTAGAGTTATCTTGGAAGCCCCAGAGCGAGTCGTCCCCCAGTCCTTCTTTGAAGCGATACGATTGGATAAGTTTTTCTCCAGCTCCATCGGTGGTGTTGTATAATCTGGGGACCTAAACGTGTCGGGGTAGTTGATTAGAATGTTGGTGTGACCGAATCTGGCGTCTTTCCATTTTGACAGTGTATTTATTCTTACTGCATTGCAGCTCGCCTGCGGCTTACGAAAAAGGTCTACGGGCATAAAAATTAGCAGTGATTCCATGGCTTTGGTGGGTGTGGATGGCAGCGCTCCCGTGATTACCCTGCATGCCGCCCTTCGAACCTTGGTAAGCTTAGAATTTGTGAACGACTTATCCAGTGATGTCCAACAGACAGTGACGCCGTAGAACAATATAGGACATACCACTGCTGTGTAAATCCAGTGGACTATGTGGGGCGCTAGAGTCAAGATATTTTTCAAATTTGTTTTATTTTTCCATATTTTTTTATTAAGTAAGTTCTTTGATTAATTGTTTCGTGGTAGCTGACGCTTTTGTAACCCATCTCGCTGTCAATTTAGCCCACGCTTTCTGCCATTTTTTGCCATCGTTAGCAACACTTTTGTATGCAAATCAACTAGGTTCCTCGTAAACACGTCAGTGGTTGAACGCCTAAAATTATGCAATATGCTCTTTGTGTTTTCTTCTTATCTTAAAAATGGAAATCAAATAAGCGTGTCAGATGTTGAAAATTTACTTACGCAAACTTATTTTAAGCACAAAAATATGCACACAATTATTTAATCAGAAGAACTTTGCAATTAAAAATGATTAAAACCTCACCTTGCAAACAGCTATTTACTTTCAAATGCATAAATATCGCCCGCGCAAACGCCTACTAACTTTCGTTTTGGGCAGTCTAAGCAACAAACGTCAACGCTGTGAAAAAGTGGCAAGAGCCAGCCCTGCAAAACTATGCATAGCTAAGGCAGCTAAGGCAATAGCAAAAAAAATTAATAGATAAGCAGAAAAACAGGCTATAAGAAAAATAAAAGTTGCGCACAAAAAAACGCCGCATCGCTGTGAATCAACAGTTGGCAGCAGCGACGCAATTATAAAAAGTATGAATATAAAGCATATGGAAGCAAGAAAGAAGAACTAAAACGGTCCTTTTTGTGACGAATACATTTTTTACTGAGCTAGCGCCTAAAAGTATGCATTTATAATGTATGCCAACCACATAGTAAGCTATATATGATTTTTGTTCCTTTGGTATGTTAGCTGTGTTTTGAGCAGAGCGCGCCCTAAAGTAGGCTATAGAAATCTGTGACAACTCAAACTAGACTTAGCTGCATTTTTTTTTTTTTTAACTCAAAATAATCGTAAATGCGTGCAAATGGCGTGAAGCGTGCTCCAATTTAGTGTTTTTTTTTATAATTTTTCTAGGTAAATCTTAACTTCGCCTAAGATTATGCTTTTGAAAGTTAGCTTTTTTGCACCAAATGGAGGTCTGAGAGCTGTATAAATACCAATCAGCATATAACTGTATAAGGCTTGCTCTTCTTAGCACATTTTATTATTAAAAACGTGCCTTTACGCCAAAAAGTATGCACCTAAATTTAGTTTGTAGTTGAGGGTGACATTTCCTGGGTATTCTATATGCCTCGGCAGCCGCAATTTGGCGAAATTGTAGGACTGCAACACAGGCAGGAACTTTAGAGCAGAATTTGAGCACTTTTCGTAGCAAGCGCCTAAAAATATACCCAAAAAAATTCTCGGCTTAGCATTTCTCTAATAGCTAAACACTTTTCAATATGCGCCTAATGTGTACGAATGCGCGTACTTCTAACCCCACATCAAGGTACAGCGCCTAAAACTAGGCACTGCTTTATCTTACTTAAGAGACGCAGAGAAACGAAAAATTAGCGGTGCAACGAAGTATCGTTGAGTAAATAATTAAGATAAGAATTCGATTCATGCAAGGCAGATAAAGCAGACGTCTAAGGTTAGTAAGAACAAAAAAATACTTTCTCCTAACACCTAGCGCCTTAAATTATGCACCGACTTAGTTAAATTTGAGAGTCAGGCAAGAAAAAAACACGCCATACTGCCCAGCCAAAGCAAAATTTAGACACGTAAATATCAAAAGAACAAGAAAATTTAATGATGATTGAAGCGTTGACAATATAACTTTACAACAGACAACCTAATTGACTGTTTAACAGTGTGTAAATAAGTTGGCGACTACTTAGTGTACCGTAGGCGACTAGCAGTGGACAATACAATACAGCTAACGCGTCTAAATAATAAAATTTATGTGAAATTTAAATGTGGCAAAGTAGTGTGAAATGAGTGGATGGTAGGCCGATTAAAAAAAAAATTGAAAAGGAGAGGGGCACAATATGTCTAAGAAAAATTCCTTTAGCAGACGCCTTTATCCTTCTGCAGTTGTTTAAATTAAAATATAATCTGGAAATAAACTGTAGGAGGCTTTGAATACAAACCTTTGGCGGATAGGTAAACTTCGACTTGCTTTTCGCCTACCCTAAAAAACAAAATAAAAGCCTTGAAAGACTTTTGCTTTTCAAACCAAAAAAGAAAATATCCTCCTGTCAAAACCCGGCTGATGGCTACAAAGCTTAGGCTGGAAGTCTGGTAACATAGTACACCTGATATACCGTTATTGGAGGGAATGCCCTTCAATGCACATTATTATCCGCAGTGATGGCGCGTTGGAGTGCAATGGCGTATAGTCGTTGCGCTGGGTATGCAGTTACAGTTGCATGGCTAGACTCAATCCCGACTCTTGCGTCCTCGTTCGCGCACTCTGGGCAACGTGTGCAACCCATGTCCGAGATGCGGTAACCAATCCGAGTGGAGCCTTGGGTCACGGCATAAAGAGAGGGAGCTTCGGTGGGGCCACTCCGGCTTATTCGGTTTAAGGGCTCACTGAAGTCTGCAGCGTCTGTTCACCAGTAGGTGCGGCTGCAAGCGGGTGCCTGCTTGGGGCAAGCGGCTCGCTATATAAACGTGTATTTGGGTGCGAAACCACCCCCCTCCTAGCAATGGGTTGTGCGCTGGGCTTGGGACCCGCCACGTAAAAACCACTTCCAGTGAAGAAGCAAGGCTCGGATGAGACGACCACGGAAAACGTTTAGAGCATGCACCTGGAATGTCCGGACCCTTAATGGGGAAAGTGCCTCTACCCGGCTGGTTGATGTCCTCGTAAGGACAAAAGCTGACATCACCGCCATCCAAGAAATGCGTTGGACGGGGCAAGGCAAACAATGTCTGGGGCCTTGCGACGTCTACTACAGCTGCCATGTAAAGGAGCGCAAATTCGGAGTTGGATTTGTGGTGGGAGAGAGACTCCGTCGCCGAGTACTGTCGTTCACCCCGGTGGACGAGCGTCTAGCCACAATCCGCATCAAAGCGAGATTCTTCAACATCTCGCTCATCTGCGCCCATGCCCCGACGGAAGAGAAGGATGAGGCATCCAAGGATCTCTTCTATGAGCGCTTGGAGCGCACGTACGAGCGCTGCCCCCGTCATGATATCAAAATCGTGCTTGGCGACTTCAATGCCAGGGTGGGCAAAGAAGGGATCTTTGGAACCACCGTCGGAAAATTCAGCCTCCACGACGAAACGTCCGACAACGGATTGAGGCTGATCGACTTCGCCGGGGCCCGAAACATGGTAGTATGCAGTACTAGGTTCAAGCATAAAAAGATCCATCAAGCTACCTGGCTGTCTCCGGATCGAAAAACGAGAAACCAAATCGATCATGTTGTGATAGACGGAAGGCACGCTTCCAGTGTTTTAGACGTACGCACACTCCGAGGCCCAAACATCGACTCGGACCACTATCTTGTTGCAGCCAAGATACGCACCCGCCTCTGTGCAGCAAAAAATGTGCGCCCAAATATGCAAGGAAAGCTTAACGTCGAAAAGCTGCAATCACAACAGACAGCCAGCGCTTTCGCTACTCGACTCTCACACCTGCTCTCAGAGAGCACTCTTCAACAAACCGACATATGCGAGCAGTGGAACCACATCTCCTTCTCATTAAGTACCGCCGCCGAAGAAGTAGTCGGATTTCAGCGAGCAGATAACGTACTTAAATTATGGAGGGAACACTTTTCCACCCTACTGATTGGTAAGTTGTGGAGAAGAAGAACCCGAGCCCGCAGTCGATGACTATGACGAGGTACATATAGCAATAACGCGGCTGAAAAACAACAAATCTGCTGGAGCTGACAGCCTGCCAGCTCGGCTATTCAAGCACGGCGGCGAGGAGTTGATAAGGTGCTCTAGTGTAGAATATGGTCAATAAATAAAGAAAGGCGACCCCGCCATTCGCGCCAACTTCCCCGGGATTAGCCTTCTTAGCATAGGCCACAAGGTCTTATCTTATTGTGTGCAAGACTGAAGCCCACCGTCAATGAACTGATTGGGCCTTATCAGTGTTTCTTTAGACCTGGAAAATCCACAATAGATCAGGTATTACCAAAACGCCAAATCTTGGAAAAGACCCGCGAGAACAGGATCGACACACACCAAAGTTTTTACATGAAGCAACTAATTTTATCTTATCAGTGTGGCTACAGACCTGCCACTTTGAACAGACTTTAACAGTGTAACGGTCTCGGAAACACATAAGTTAGGGATCCCACAAATCTCATTCAGCTGTGTGGAAAGATTTTAATCACAGCGTAAAGCTCCGACCAAGTTGGGAAATACTCCTCGAGCCGAGACAAGGCAACTAACTCCCCTTGTCACTTCCTCAATCTGATCTTGGAAACGTTATACTGTGCGGGCATTATAATGACTTGGTCATACATAGTTAAACACACATAAAGATTCTTGAACTCGATGCCCTTGGGTGGGGGATGGAGGCAAGGCTCACGAACACGATAGCAAAACTAGAGTTCAATAAGATTTGTATGCGCTTGATATGAGAAAAAAAATAATTGAAACCTCGTGACGGAGAGGTACCCAAACCGACTACTCTAGAGGTCGTTAAGAGTTGAGTATTTTATGTAACATGATAGAACTACCGCCAGGAGGGCCACCCCACAGGGGGTTTTCTCTCTCCACTCCTATGGGTAGTGACAGTTAACCAACTTTTACAGCACATGGAAGCAGATGGATGGAGCTTGTCTCAAATGCCGATGATGCTGCGGTTATAGTATAGTGGAAATTTCTCAAACTTTGTGGGATCTTATGGAATCCGCTCTTGCTTCACTAGATACTTGGACCAAAAGCAACGGTCTTTATGTTAACCGAGCTAAACCTGAGCAGGTCCATTTCACTGGACGGTGTAGTCCTTCCCCCCTCCCCCAACTTGATGGTTCCAGCCCGAAATTTAAATGCATTGCCAGGTATCTTGGATCAATTCTCGACAGTAAGCTGCTCTGGAATGGCAAGACAGGCATGCATCCAAAAAGCCACCACAGCGTTCTTCACATGTAAGAAGGCGGTATATCGTGGAGCTTCTCGCCTGGGAGAGTCCACTGGATCTACCCTTAGTAAGACAACAGTTCTTAAAAAATTCCAAAGGTTACAAAAGAGTGCGGAACTCAATGCTCTTCCCCTACTGAAACTCGGATCGGCATTCTACATGCACGCCCGCTCGGGAAAATTGCTCCAGCAATAGCCGTTATTGCAGCCTGAAAACTGAGAAAGGCACATCCCTGGACTCGTGGTACATCCAGCTACTAGGGACCTGTTGAGACCTGGAAACAGGTACTCCTTTAAGCTCATCTGTATTTTTTGGAAGCCTTGGGTTAACGGAACTTAGTATTAGAAGAGCAAAAGGCATAATAGAACGCGGAACTCCACAGGCAAACAACGATTGTCTGCCAACTCATATTAGTTGCGTTCCAGATGCTCACGATCTGTAGGGTTTTTTTTATAGGACAGCGTTCAGGTGCCAAGAAACCTGTAAGTCAAAGCACTTTTGTGAGACTAACTTGCACTCTCATGCAGTCAGAAGTTGCAGGTTTTAGTCCGAAGTTGTTATTCCAGCAACTTCATGAAAATTGTCAAACGGTAGGCAGAGTTGCATTTGTAAAAAAAAAAACAGAACGCGAAAAGTGGTTTTTTGCGTCCCAGGTAACTTTTACTGTTTCGTTCTTACTACTCTCTTTCAAGAGAGTAATTTTGTAATTTGACAGTTTTACAGGTTTTTACACGAAGTTATTTGGAACGCATCAACACATGAAAATATAAAAAAAAAAAATCATACTGTTTGTGCTAGCAGCTCACGGAAGTGAGCTTATGCTATCGAAAGTCGATAACTGGAAGGCAGAGATGCTTTTGCTCTACTTCCAGGTGAATAATTAGGCTGAGTACACACTGCTGTGCATGTAATTAATTCAAATTAAATATTATCACAAATTTGTCTGTCATTTATTTTGCATGCAACAGAATAATGTTTATATAAAGCTACAAACATATTGACCAATAAAATAATAATAGCAATAATTGAAGGCAAAGTTTACTCACCTCACACCTTATACTAGAGCAACAATCGCTTTATAATTAAAAATTATTATTGTTGTGTAAATTCAATTGAACTAATCGTTCGTTTGTTTGTCTCACATTATCACTAACAACAAGAAAAATATATTTTATGGCCTCATTGACAAGCTGAAAGGGAAGGAAAGAAAAAATAAACGTTAGTAAATAGGTTTATGTGTACTTACATATAACGTTATCTGTTCATATTTTTTCTAATGCTATATATTATTTAGTATCATAAAACTTAGCCAATTTGCATTTATCATTATTAAGCAGGCAGTAATTTAGCACTAATTGAACTTGAACTCTATTATTTGTAAGTAAAAGGGTATTTGCTAGCAAACAAAGTGCGTTTTTAATTGTTTTTTGTTTTATTTCTCTGCTCTGAAATTAATTTTTCAAGATTCTATTATCAATTGGCATACAAATTGACAAAAACGATCAGTCATGCGACTGCCGCCTCACAACAATTTAGCCAACACCCACCAAAACTGTTGAAACTTGCCAACTAACCACCAGTGTGACCATTTAGCCTTTTTGCAGCTAGATTTAGCAATTAATTTTATGTCATAGCCTTAGAAGTTTAAATCTGACGTCGTGGCCTTCTTCTGGGCTTAATATATTCATAACAAAATCCGGAACGGATCTTATAAAATTAAGTAGTCATACTAAAAATTTTTAATATTTCACCACAAACTACTGTTAGCAGTCCAAACATTACAAGGACAGTGCAAAATATCATTTCATTGAGAAAATCTTTTCTTGTTTTTTTTTTTACTTTTTTTTTAAATAGCACTAATGGCAACAAAGAGGGCAATGAGAAGGCAGCATTTTTTTGTAGAAACGAAAACGCCATAAGAAATTTGCATTGCAGGGCAATTCTGGCTAAGATAGTTGGAGGTCTTTTGTAGGTTAGGTTGGGTTAGATCTTTTGTAAGGCAATAGAAAAACAAGTAGACAAGATAGTTTGCAAAAAAAGCTTACTTGCCAACAATAAATGTGAAATGCACTTTTGAAAGAAAGCAGATGTCTATAATTTTGATGCCAAAAACACTAGCGTGTCATTCGAGAGATGCGAGGTTCGAACCCTCAGGCAGCTAAATATTTTTGCTTTATATATATACATTTTTTCTCTTTTTTATTTTCTTGTTTAAAAAAATCATCCATATATGAATGTACATTTTATTAAAGCCATTGAATGTCTTAGAAACTTATTTCTTTTTTTAATTTGTAGATTTTATAGTTTAAAAAAAAAAATATTTTATTTCATTTAATTTTCATAAACTTTTTTTCTTCTTTTTTATTCAATGTTCTTTTCTTTTTTAATTAAATTTTCTTTTAGTTTTTAGATTTTACTGTTTTAAAGAGCAAAGTATTTGTTTTTCATATTTAATAACTTGTATCTTTTTCGTTTTTAATTTTATTTCATTTTTTCTTTTTTTAATTCTATTTCCTCCTAATTTTTAGATTATACTAGCTTAAAAAGAAAAATATTCGTTTTTTATTTAATTTAATTTTTAGGTACTTATTTTATTTATTTTTCCTTCTTTAATTATAGCTTTTTTTTAATTGAAGTTTCTTTTAATTTCTGGACTTTGTAGTTTTAAAAAGCAACAATTTTGTTAAATATCATTTATTTTTAGGAACTTATTTTATAAATTATTGTTTTTAACTCTTTTTTTTCTTGATATTAGTATTTTTTTTAATTTTTGCTTATTGTTATAAAAAAATAATTTTTTTTATTTATTTAATTTAAAAATAAAAATATTGGTAAAAGGTGACAAGCAGAGCTTCCAATTAGTCTTTCGAAAGAAAGAAAAGAGCTTTCACGATACATAGTTGCCAGAATTGCCCTGTTTAACGGTTTTTTTAGTTGTTTTTTTTTTTTTTTGGGTGTACTACTAGTGTACTCTGATGTAGAAAATAATCAATCACAATTTTTTTTTCTTATCCTAAACNATTTAATTTAAAAATAAAAATATTGGTAAAAGGTGACAAGCAGAGCTTCCAATTAGTCTTTCGAAAGAAAGAAAAGAGCTTTCACGATACATAGTTGCCAGAATTGCCCTGTTTAACGGTTTTTTTAGTTGTTTTTTTTTTTTTGTGGGTGTACTACTAGTGTACTCTGATGTAGAAAATAATCAATCACAATTTTTTTTTCTTATCCTAAACGGAACTAATATTGCTAAAACACAACAAGCAGAGCTTTCAATTAGTCTTTCGAAAGACAGAAAAGAGCTTTCACGATACATAGTTGCCAGAATTGTCCTGTTTACCGATTTTAATTTTTATAATTTTTTTTTGTGGGTGTGCTACTAGTGTACTCTGATGTAGAAAATATTCAGTGACAAAATTTTTTTCTTTTCTTAACCGGAACTACTTTTTGCATACCTTGTAGCAGAGTTGGCACTAATCGATTGATTTTTTAATCAATTAGTTAGTTTGATTAAATTCAAGCGGGTTAGAGTTAGTCATGATTTAATTAAATCAAATATTTGTACTGAAAATCGAGTCGGAGCTTCAGCTCACTGTTTATGCATGAGGCCCAATATGTTAGTGGTTGCCCGAGCTTTTCATCCGATTTGTGGCATGCAACCTTGATGTTGTCACACAAAGAGAAGGGACCCGAGAAGCTATTTTTCATGGAAGAAAACACTGGGAGGTTTGCCATTGCGCGCCGACGAGCGACCGCTATTAAAAAAAAAAACTCCTTGGTTTTATTTTTTATGTTTGTCGGGAACCGCGCTCGAACCCAGGCTCAGCGGAAAGGAAGCGGGCACTGTTAATCACTATACCACAGCGGCCGCTGATGATTACGGTTAATTCGACTTTTTTCAAAACCAATTTAGCTTCGCTTTTTGTGATCANTCCCCAGCTCTCGAACCCAGGCTCAGCGGAAAGGAAGCGGGCACTGTTAATCACTATACCACAGCGGCCGCTGATGATTAAGGTTAATTCGACTTTTTTCAAAACCAATTTAGCTTCGCTTTTTGTGATCATCTGGTCATACTGCTCGCCACGAAACAGCTGTGCTGCGCCGTTACAGGCAGACAACACCTACCCCAAACAGCTACGCGCTCTTTGCTTTTTTACTCTAACTGCTTGTAATACCGTTAGCCGCAGTCAAATGTTGAGTAGTAAGCAAATTGATTAACAAATTTTTGACATTTCGTGTCGATGTGTCACGGTGACAGTGTTAAATTTTATTTTTCCATTTTCGGTCTGGTAAACAAATTTTACTGGTACGGTGGCAAAAGTCTTGAGAGATGTTAGTAGATAAGAATTGCCCTTTATGTATACATACATATGTGTGTATGTATTATTGTTTATGTACTATGTAGCTAATACGTAGTAACAAAAAACGAGTTCTCTACAATCATGCATAGGCATGCAGCTAAGCTGTCAATAGCTATAATAAATATTATTTTAATTGCAAGGTACATCTGCACTCTAATCAAGTAATTAAGTAGGTGAAAAGGCAAGAGTGTCGAATAAGTGTATTTATGAGGCAAAAAGCAATTTATAAAACATATTGAGTAACTGGAAAAGATATGAACCAAAAAGGTAAATAAACAAAAATCAGTAAAATGTAACTACTAAATCAGCCCTATTCTGCATTTCGACTCGAATCGAAATTTTCTCCGTTTGGCAACTTTGGTATTCTGCGTTCCGTTTCCTTTCGATCAATCTTCGAAATTTACGATTATACCTATTCTACATTTCGATCGTAGTTCCGTTTTTCTAAGTTGCAAATTTGTTGGCGGAGAACGTTATTGTTATTTTCGTGGGTGCATGATTGTAAAAGTCATCATAAATGAATTTTCTCGATTTCTGTGTTTTCGCGAGCGGTAATACGGGCAATACGAAAAATTGGCTCAAATAATGGCAACCAAAAGGGATATTGCGCGACGTTTTCAAAGTGGAAGTCCAGGCGTTTTTGTTTACATTATATATAAATAAGACTGTGAAATGCACTGAATGCAATTGATTCTTTTTATATAAAATTAATAGATGTATGCACATAGATACATACATACATAAAATGTGAAGTTACATAAAAAAGATGCTTTTATTATTGCACTCGTTTTTACTAACTTTTTAAAAAGAGGTGCGTATGTTGTCTCGAATTCGATTTGCTATGGAAAGATAAGCTTTGTTCTTCCCTTCCTCCTGACGGCTTTCAAAATGGGATTCATTTGCGTTCAAATCTTCCACTCTGTAGTAAATGCAAATGTTGTGGAGTGCTCAAACAACGTTTATAATTTCACTGACTTTAAGCGATGAGTAATACAGTTCACTGCGTCCTACTAGTCCGATCTGGGCGGGGTTGTTGTAGCCGCTACAACAACAACAACAACAGTTCAAGATGAATTCCTTATGACTTCACTCATCTGAAAAAGATCAAACATGTCCCTAAATCTCCGCCTTTCAACTTACGCATCAGCAATCTGGGACTCATTCTTCTCTTCAAGCAATAACGCCGCGGCTATGGATTTCATTCTTATAATTATGTATCCACTTAATTTTTATTTTTAAATTACAGTGATTTAAAATATTTACAAACTTTAACTTCATATGCTGCTATTGTTTGGTGGCAAATATTTCTTTGTTTTGTTTCGATTTCACACATTCCTATGCTAACAGCTTATTTCGAAAGATGTTTTCTCTCTTCCTCTTCTTCTTTCGTTTCGATCGTAACGCAGAATACCTAAGTTCGATTCCAGCGGAGCGGAATGCGGGAACGTAATCGAAATGCAGAATAGGGCTGAATATTATTTTAAACTTAAAAGAAGCGTTTAAATAGGTATGGAAATTGGGTTTATATTTACATAAATATATTCGATATTTAATGTCGATCGCAGCGAAAACATTTTTTTGGAATAATAATAATTCTATAAATCAATAATTCTTCCTAAATATGAACAAAATTCAAAAAAAAAATAGACTAGGTGTTAAGTTCTCCTAACACCTAGTTCTTTTAGCCTTGAACTGCTTTCGAAAAAATTTTAAACTTTGTAATTAATATAAAATCATAAGAAATAAAGGAGCTTTTAACTGCTTTATAAATATTTAACTGCTTTATACATATTTTATTTTTTTTTATGAATAAGGCCACATAACAAAAGTTTTTATAAACTCAAAAAAAATCTATATTAATTAATAAAAATTTAATTTGCTCGTTTCTATTGACTATTTTTTTAGTTAAATATTCAAAATATTTGGAAATTTTACTAACTTTTTAATTTTTTTAACTTTTTTAAAAATAGCGGGTATACCCTATACAAGTTTGTTCAAAACTTAAAAGCAAAAATTTGTGAAAATTTTATCTTATATATAAAAATAAGTGCACGTTTTTGGTGTGACCTCATAACTTGAGAACGGCTTCACCGAATTCAACCAAATTTATGTGGCATATTCGATCTATCATGCAGATGGTTTATGCGAAGTTTTTGCTCGAATTCGGAAAAGGGGGCGTGGCGCCTGTATTTTATTTTTTATTTAAAATTAGTGAGTTAGCTTATAACTTGAGAACGGCTTCACCGAATTCAACCAAATTTATATAGCATATTCGGGCCATCATGCAGATATTTTATGTGGAGTTTGCACAAATTTGGAAAAGGGGGCGTGGCATATGTATCTTATGTATGAAAACAAGTGCATGTTTTTGGTGTGAGCTTATAACTTGAAAACGGCTTCACCGAATTTAACCAAATTTATGTGGCATATTCGATCTATCATGCAGATGGTTTATGCGAAGTTTGCCCGAATTCTGAAAAGGGGGCGTGGCACCACCCACACTAACTAAAATATTAAAATAAGTGAACGTTTTTGGTGTGACCATATAACTTGAGAACGGCTTCACCAAATTCAACCAAATTTGTGCGGCATATTCGGGCTATCATGCAGATGGTTTATGTGGCGTTTGCTTGAATTCGGAAAAGGGGGCGTGGCGCCTCTATTTTATATATAAAAATTAGTGAGTTAGCTTATAACTTGAGAACGGCTTCACCGACTTCAACCAAATTTATATAGCATATTCGGGCCATCATGCAGATATTTTATGTGGAGTTTGCCCAAATTTGGAAAAGGGGGCGTGGCATATGTATCTTATGTATAAAAATAAGTACACGTTTTTGGTGTGAGATTATAACTTGAGAACGGCTTCACCGAACTCAACCAAATTTATACAGCATATTCAAGCTATCATGCAGATGGTTTTTGTGAAGTTTGCCCAAATTCGTAAAAGGGGGTGTGGCACCTCCCATACTAACTAAAATTTTTATATTGTATATCTCTTGAAATATTTGTGGTAGAGTACTGGAAATTGGTATAGAGGTATATCAAATAATTTCATATTCATGGAGAAAAATGGGCGGTATTGGAAAAGAGGGCGTGGCCTATCCTATCTTACATATAAAAAATGAGTGCAAGATTTCAACCAAATTTATACGGCGTAGTCGGGTTATTATGAAGATGGTTTGTCTTAAGTTTCCCCGAATTCGGAAAAGGGGGTGGCACCACTCATACTAACAAAAATTTTCTTCTGGTATATTTGAAATATTTGTGGTAGATTACTGGAAATTGGTATAGAGACATGAAATAATTCCATACTCATGGAGAAAAATGAGCGGTATTGGAAAAGGGGGCGTGGCACCTCCCATCTTAAATAAAAAAATAAGTGCACGAATTCTACCAAATTTAAACGGTATATGCAGATGGGTTATGTGAAGTGTGCCCGAATTCGGTCCAGCGGTTCATGATATATAACAGTTTATGTCTGTTACATGAACCACGTATGTGGTACAACAGCAGATACATGAAAAATCGAAAACATAGTGAAAAATTGTTGCTATGATGTGCTGTGTTTATTTTTTCTTCGGATAAATTAAGTCAAGTATAAACATGGCTGCAATATAGTACAAAAAAAATTCAAATAGAAAAATTCCAGGATTTTTCATTCATTTTTCAATATTTGGTGTAGAGAAGCACACCGGGGTACCGCCAGTTTCTTAATATTATTTGACTTTTTAAAAACTACTTTGAAATAAGAAATACTAAAATATTATTATGTTTTGCAATATTTTATGGCTTCTGTTTATGTTTTTATTCTATTAAAATATTACTGTTATTTTTAAATTTTTTTAATTTTTTATATTAAAATTTTATTTATGTTTTTTCTTTTTATTCAATGTATATATTTTTTTAAATAATTTTAATTTTCTAAATTAATTTTATTTTAAACATGACGCTTTAAAAACTAAATTTATTAAAGATTAGTACATATTTTCAAAACCGGGTTTTTCACAAGTTTGAAATTGCTTCAATTACTCTTTGAAAGTTTTAAAGATGCAATTGGTATTTAATTACGAAAATTGACATTTAAAAAAAAAACAAGATTAAGACTTGTGAAAATTTAACTATTTTAATATTTTCTTCTCTATTTTTTTTATTTTATCTCTTTTTTTGTATTTTTTTTTTTTTGAAAACTGCAAGCAAATTAAAGCGTTTGTAACTATTTATAGCTAGTTTTACGAGCCCAACTTATGTGAAAAATATATACATATATTATTTTTATTTAACATCTTAGTAAAATTTGAAATTTTTTTTCTGTTTTTGATCTTAAGAGCTTCGAAGTTTGTTTAAAAAAATGTTATATATAGTTTCCAAGCTTTTTTGCATGTTTTTATTTTTTAACCGACTTCCAGAAAAGGAGGAGGTTATCAGTTCTTCGGAATATTTTTTAATTTTTTGTTTTTTTATGTACATATGTTACCGCATAACTCTAGATCACGTCCACCGATTTCGATAATTCTTTTTGCATCGGAAAGGTAGTATCTCATACTAATCTGGTTTAGATCCGATCATTGGATCATGAAATATGTATATATATATATATATTTTTTTTTTTATATGAGAATTGAAGTCGGTTTTGTTTTTTGCTAAAAACTACTTGTTTATTTTTTTTCATATTTGCCTTTTTTAAATCGTTTTGAAAAATATTTTTAAAACTTAAGCCGTTGCATTTTTATTTTATATTCTATTGTATATTATATTTGATCAAATATATTTATGGTAAACCATTTTAGCCTTTAAGTTTTAATTTTATTTTATGTGAATACTGTGGTTATTGTTATCGTTAAGGTGGAACCCATTTTTTTAGAGTTTCAAAGTTCGCAACCTACATAAAAAATTTTAAAAAAGTTTCAAAATTTTTACTTTTCAACATTTTTTTTGGCTTAGTATTTAATATTTTAACTTTTCTCTTTATATATTTTTTGAATTATTTCTTCAATTTTTTTTTTACTTAGTTTCGTTAAAGTTAAAAGTTTTTTCATTATTCCCCCTTAAAATTTCTACTTTCTTAATAATGAGTCCTGGCTAGTCGAATACACATGTGCCATAAATTTTTCACCACACTTTACACGGTAATGAAGGTTAAGGTAAGCGCTTCAGTGACTGGAAGGCTAACTTATTGCTGATATCGAAGCGAAAATTAAGGCAAAGAAAAAAGTTATCAACAGTAAAATCAATTACCTTCAATTGCGGGTGGCAACGGGGCTTTTATTGGTATTACACATTTGTATATAAGTATATACAAACTACTTTTTGACTATTTCTCTAATTTAATTGCACGGTGTTGCTATTGTTTTTCTGCTTCAAATGCGCGACACATTCTTAGCGCATCAATGGTCAATAGCTGCGTGTCGAAGCGTTTAAATGTTAAGTGAATTACATAGTTACTCTGACAACAAAAAATAAATAAAAATAAAAAATTAGTTACTCAAGCGAAAAAGTAGCGCAAAAATTACCAAAGAAGTGCAGATTCAATTTTTATAAATAATGAAAACATTTTAGTTTGCACCAATATGTGCGTAGGTAGGCTTTTTACTTGCAATTATTATTTAATTTTGAATTTACTCTTTGGAGTTAATATATGTCTTATTTATGTATGTATGTAGTATAAATATTACGTAAATTGTTTGCATTTTTCTTTTCTGCAGGGCATCCATCGTTGCGGCTAGGGACAGCACAGGAATGCAGCGCGCACACGCACACACACAATCAAACCACTTGCATTCAAGTAAAAGAATACAAGTTTTAATCGCCAAACGCTCAGCTTGTTCAACCAGTTTTACCGCCTTAGGTGTTTACTTGTTGCTGCTGCTGCTGCTTCTGCTGCTACAGTTTTATCTATGTATATTTGTAGTTGTTGTATTCGAAATGTATTCCGGCCCCTCCCTAAGGTCGTCTGCTGCTGCCACCCAACCGCAACCAGTTTGCAAGCAGACGCCAATCGGCCGGCTCCACTACATATGCATATGCATATGTATATGTACACTGTACATATGTATGTATGTATGTAGTTATATATTGAGAGAAAAATGCATTTCATATACGGTCTTTTGAACTGAACTTCTTTTTATTGTTGGTGTAGACGTTTTTGGTGCAGTTTGCTTTGTTGTATATAGTTTATGTTTAAGGAAAAAAGGCAAAATTGTTGTTTCGCCATCTCAATTGTGGTTCTGTCCAAAGTCTGCACTTGTATGGCGTTGTTTGGTTGTTGGTTGTGTTTTTGTAATTATTATTGTTCTGAAATTCAATTTTATTGGCAGTGATGTTTCAATTCTTCAGCGTAGTTTGTGTTTTATGGGTTATTTAGCTGTTTTATCTCTATTTAACTTTATTTTTATATTAATTCCTTTCTCTATCTTTCTTTTCATCAATATGTTTATCGATCTCCTTTTCTAGGCGACACCTATAAGTTTTCTAGGAAATCCATTTTCTCCTTCTTTGATCTCGTCGAATAAGTTCGCTTTAGCAATCGCTTGAAGTTCTCAGCCACAATTTCTTCAGGCTGGGTCTTTCAATTTTTCAACCATTGCAGATGCGTTAGAAAATATCAAATTACAGATCGTTACTACTGGCTGATAACTCTCTATCGCGCCCTCTCTTTTGCGTCTTCCCTCAGAACGTTTTAAGTTTTAAGAAATCTGTTTTGGTTTCCGCTATCCACTACCACCACACCAACACCCGTAGCAAGACCAGAGCTAGTTTCTCGTCTAGCAGAGATCTCACGGCTTCTGAAGCGCGATACAGTTGCCCACATGAACTGAGGGGGTCAAGCTAAATCTCAAGGGAAGATAGCCAGTTGTACTTTGAGAGCGGCATAGGAGTTTTGCACGCAACTCTCTAGCCGACTAACCCATTCTTATGGAAGCTCGCTGTACCAGTGTGGACGGAAGAGATACCAGTGACATGCAAAAAAGGCAGTTCTAAACCTTTACACAGCTCTACGTACGACTATACGCTGCGACTTCATGTGCTCGCAACGGAGTGTTATCGGTGGAAGCGCACAGTATCTTGTATACGAAGCTGTTCTCTCTGACGAGCTTCGGCTGGAAGAGCGACGTCAAGCTGAATATAGAATATCCATTCTCCATAGAACAGCATACCAAGGTAATCAACAACATTCCACGGTACAAGATTTTTCGGGCGATATGAGAGCATTCTGGAGCTTCAGCAAGAGACAAACTGCCTTCCAGTGCAACTTAAATGTAGCTGGTAGAACCAACCCAGCTACCTCTCTCGCCACCATCTCGAAGTAGCAAAAGCAAATACCTCTTTTTATGACTCTACAACTTGAAGATCTTGACACCAGAAGCCTCGCTACCTGGTTCATATTACACTGGGCCACGCAGTCAGAGAAAGAAAATTATAACAGTTGACGGGAACCCCCAATGGAAATTAGGGGGGCAATGTGATCCCAATCTGGTCTTATGATCTTTCTATAATAAATTTAGCCTTGCAACAAGAATTGGACTACCTAACGAAAGAAGCTGACTCAGCTATCGCTGGTCATAATTGGCAAGGAGACTGTCACCACTTCTGTTAAGTAGTTCAGTTTCTTGCGTTCAGACGGCATGAAAAGCTCTATTATAGGATGAGGTCTACTGGAATCTAGCGACAATTGTGAACTCTTACTTAAGGGAAACAAAAGTTTCTTGGTCTAAGTAATTGTGAGTCGCTAAATGACACAGAAGCGTATAATTTTGGTGAACAGATCCTTCGACACGACAGCTGTGGGTGGTCAGCGAAATCTGGGCGGTAAAGTTTTCTCCAAAGCTGACTAAATTTGTACTCCCTCTTTTATTAACATTTGAGTTTGCGCTTTTGATTTTGACTCGCACGCGCCAGATTGGCAATGCCATTAACGTCGAACAACCGGTATTATGTTTCCTGCATATTTTGCTATACGCTGACTATTTTCTGCCCATTCGCTGACACCGTATAGAGAGAGCGCGCAAGAGTGGCTCTACAAAACAAATTATCGATAAGAGCTGCATTGAGAGCCTATGAACTGCGCGAAAGAGCGGCGTAGTGGGTGCAGTGAGCGTGCGCAGGCAAGTAAGAAACGTTGGGCCCGGGGGTGGCGCGCGACAACCACATGCACAGCTACAACGCATGTGTAAATGTACGAGTATGTTGTTGCTAAGGTCAAGATCGTTCATTGACCAAAAGTTGGTCCAGTGTTGGCACTGCTGGCTGCTGTTACTTTTGCGTCCTCTTCCACAGCGGCTGAGTGATAATGTTGCTGCTGACTTTTAGCATGTTTGTTGTTGTTGAGTTGTTCTTGTTGCTTAATTTTTTTATTACTTTTTTCTTTTAGTTTTCCTTTGCTTTCTTGAATTTTTCAGCAGCCTGACTGTGCATTTTATTGGAATTGCTTTCTTGGGTAATTTTCAGGCTAGCGGCAAGCATCAGCACATGCATACATATGTTTGTATGTATGTATGCATTTGTAGCTATAGCACACATGTTTACATAGTATGTACGCAAGTGGCTGTCGGCAATAAAAACAACTATTATGGAAGTGCAAAAAATGTGCAATAATAAAAAAACAACAGCAGCGTGTATGATCAAGATGCTTGGCATCTCGAAGACTATTAAATGTGGGGGGGGGAAAAACAAATAAAAAGTGGCAATCACAGATACATATGTACTTACGTACAAGCGTAAATGTATACAAATTTTGTGTGTCTGCGCAACGATGATTGTGTTGTATTTGCTGTTTGTGGTCATTAATCTCTTGATTGTAGAGCAGTAAACAACATTGAATTGCCAAGCGAATGTCTGTGCGATGCTTGCATATAAATTTATTTACACATGAACCAGTACCTAAATTTGAATGCATATGCACTAGGATGATTTACTGGGTTTTTCCAAACCGGTTTCGCCCGGTTTTTTTTTTGAAATCTTGATTTTTCGAATATCGAATAAACCGGATTCTTTTATCGCACAAACCGCTTTTTTCATTTCATACAAATCTTGCACTCTCAAGAAAAGTTGTGAGTTTTTATAAGTTTTGAGGGCTTAAGGACAACCCCTAAATAGTTTTCAAATTATATCCTGGGTTATTTGGGGACTTTTTTTTTGGCGCCTAAACGTTTTCTACGTGTTCGGCCGAGCTTCTCCTTCAATTTGCGTTCTTCTTCTTGAAGTGACACACATGGAGATCTACTCTTTTACACCGCCTCCGCAGAAGCTTTTTTAAGGCAAAAGTCCACTCGGAGGCTTGCAATTATCTGTCGAGGGCAACCGCTATGTGGAAAAAATAAAAAATGTATGCTGCTGGGACCAGAAATTGAGCCATTGAATTGAACCCTGTGAACACTCGGCCACAGCGGCAAGACCACTACTCAAATTCGAAAAAATGCAATATAGTAATAAGAAAAATTAAAATGAGACCAAATGCAAATTTTTCACTGATTTTTATTTTTTTTTTTTTTACTTTTGATATAAAAAAAAAACTTTTCACTTATTTTGCTTTGCGCTTTTCTAAATAAAAGCTATCATTACTGTTAATCGTTGTATTGTAATTTTTATCATGACCTTGTACCAACATAAGTATTTTCATCGTGTGAAAGCTATGTAAACTAAAACCGGTTTATCAGTTTTTTCTCTTAATTTCAAAATCGGGAATCGGTTTTTCAAATTGCAATTTTCGGCATAACTCGAAACCCGGTTTGGGAAAAAGGCGAATAATCGAGCACCCTAATATGTACATATATTTATTTATGGTATGGAATTTGCATAGGCAAGTTTTTAGCTAGTCTATTTGTGATTGTGAAAATCCAAAAAATGCCAAGAATATCTCGAAAAGTTCCGAACTAAATGATATCTGATATCGAATTTCGAAAAAGCACCGAAATTTCCTGAAAAAATTTCAAAAAAAATAAAAATCTGAAAAAACTGTCAATACATCTCGAAAAATCCCGAAAAGTGCCAAAACAAAGGAAGGTCGCGCTAAAACCGTATAAAACTCGTAGAGACCTGAAAACGTCTTGAATTCATAAAATGCCTCAATATCATTCCGAAAACCCCAAATACAACACAGAAATCTTTAACTGTGCCAAAAAAAAAGTTGCGAAAAATTCTAAAAATACCTCGAAAAGTCCCTAAAATTAGTCAAATCCCAAGTATATCATAAAAAATTCCGAAAAAAATGATATGCGAAATTAAGTTTTGAAAAAGCCACGAAATATTCTGCAAAAATTGCAAACAAAATGTCACACAAACTTATAAAAATATTTCGAAAAATACCGAAAAACCGAATAGAATACGAAAAATCCTTAAACAAATCGAAAAGTGGCAAAAAAGGAAGGTCCCGCAAAAACCGCATAAAACTCGAAAGGACACCAAAAATCCCCAAAAGCGGCAAAAGCGCCAAAAAGGCACAGAAAAAAATTCCGCAAACTCCCAAAAACACGTTCTCGAAAAATTACCAAATTCCGAATGACAAAGTTTTTCATGGCTTTTAGGGATCTTTCGGTTTTTATGTTGGCACTTTTCAGTATTTTTGGTAAATTATTGTAAAACTCCAAAAAGACGAAATAAGACGCAAAAAAGATCTGAAAAGAGTTGCAAAAATCTCGAATCCAAAAAGGTCTTCAAAAGATGCCAAAACCCCATATACACACACAGAGAGCACACAAAAATCTTTAAAAGTGCCAAACCCTCAACAAAAACTGGCGAAACATTCGGAAAAAATACCGAAATATTACGATAAAATAAGATGAGAAATCCAAAACAACTCGAAAAATCACGGAGGACCCGAATACAACACAAGGACCCTTCCTCTGAAAAAAATCCGACAAAATTGCATAAAACGAGTTTCGATAAATATCTTGAAAACTCCCAAAGAGGTCTCAAAAAATCCTGGAGGAAGCGAATACAACACAAAACCCGTAATACTTTTTAAAGCTCCCTTAAAAACTTCCGAAAAAATGCCTGCAACCCTCAAAAAATCTCGAAATCCCCAAACAAAATTTAAAAAGGGCCATAAAACGAAAGTGTCACGAAAAGAGACTTGCAAAAAAAATAAAAAATTCTAAAAATTTCTGCAAAAAACTCCGAATAACGCCGAAAAATTCTCGAAAAATATCCAAACGGGTTCTGAAAAAAACTCGAAAACTCGAATATCAAAAGTACTGAAGAACCACCAAAAAACTGTAAAATTTAAATTTTTGAAAAATTCAAAGTGTAAAATTCTACATATATATTTATGTGTATTATTTTAATAAAGTTTAAAAACTATTGAACAAATGTATGTTTATATGTATGTATGTACATATATTTTTGGATAAGATTGCCAAGTATTAAAAAATTTTATTTCAATAAATTAATTCGACGGGAAAAATTTTTTAAATGTGATCCAAATTAAGGGGTCTGCAAACGATTTTTGACAAAATTCTGTTTTAGTAGAGTTACCATCTAAAAAACAAAAAAATAAAATGGAAAACTATGAGCGAAGAACTTTCTTCATTTTTGAGGCATCTATAGCGATTTGAGAAAAGTTTTACCCAAACATATCCTTGGATAGGGTTGCCAAGTGTAAAAAATTTTATTAAATAAGTAAATTCGTCGTTTGAGACCCATTTTTGAGAAATACCCTTTTAAGCAGAATGGCCACCCAATATTGTGAAAAACTGTGAGGGACGCAATTTCTTCGTTTTCTACGAAACTGACAGGTTAAGAAAACTCTTTTACTTATGCAATAATATTTTTTAGATATGACTGCCACCTGTTTTAATTTTTTTTAACCGCTTTTAAGTAAAAGTATTATGCGTAGAGTTGCCACTTAAAAGTAATAGAGGAAATGGTAAAAACTATGTGCGTCGAATTTTCTTGAACACTTCCCTGCAAACAGATTTTTGGAAATACAATTTTATGGGTTTGCACCGCAGAATGCTGAAACGCCTTTTAAACTGAAATATTATGCATAGAGTTGCCACCTATAAGTAACAAAGGAAATGTTAAAAGTATGAGCATTGAAATTTCTTCGTTTTTGAGGTGTCTGAAAAGTTGACAGAACACCTACATTTTGCGAAAGGTGCTGAAAACCGCTTTTAAGTAAACATATTATGACTAGAGTTGCCACCTAAACATGACGATGAAATAGAAAATGTGAAAAACATTTCCTGTCATTTAAAAATTTGTTGGTATTTAAAATTTGTTTTTCTTTTTTTCTTGGTTACGCCCCGGACAATGCACCAATTGCTGCAACGCAACACCTAATCCACAAGCCAGCGAACTCAAATAAATAATCTTCAAGCTTTGTAGCTTCAATTTGCACAGAAATCTCGTTTAATAGCCGATGTATGTACGCACAAAAAGCATCCGGTCATTCAATTTAAATTATATAGTTATTACCTACAGCTAGCAATTGTTGCATGCACACTATATTATGTATATATTTATGTATGTACATGCATAAGTTTGTATGCAGCTACATATGTATGTATATAAAGCACATATGTACATATGAACATCCATCCATCAAACATCGCATTTGTATACAAATCTTTACATAAGCACTATGTATGTATGTAATTCCGTACATAAGCGTACATGCATACATACATATGTATGTATGTACCGAGTCTACGCTACTAATTTATTTATTTTTTTTTTTTTTTTTTTCTAGCTCAACTTGGAGACTTACATACTTCAACATTGCTGATATCTGCGTGATAAGTTAAAAAGTGCTGTACAAATAAATTTATCTGCATACATACTTGTTAAACATAATCAAGCACATACCTACATGCATATGAAGTAAATAAGTGTAAATATGTTTGTAAATATGTTGAAGTTAAAGACATAGTCTAGGCGTATATTTATTTATCTGTGAGTAATAAATGATAGGCGTGAAGATAAAGTGGGAAGTATAGAGATACATGCACGTGCTTACCAAGGATGTCAATCCCGAAGCCACGAAATGTCAGAAATTTACTATCCAAAACCTTAAAACTATTCAATATGTTGATATGTTGCATCAAAGCCGTAACGTTTTTCCAATTAATAAAAAGAAAATCCCGATTTATTGGAGTGTTTGCTAGAAATCATAACGAATATAAATACGAAATCCCGAATTACATAAATGTCGGGATTCTTGTAACTAGTAAAATTTTTAAGCTATTCAATACTAAGACTTAATATTTGGCGTAAATTGTTTACAAATTATGAAGCGGAATGCAATCCCGAAATCCCAAATGAAGAACGGTTTTCCTAAAAATTAAAAGGAAAATAAATTTAAAATCTTTAAACACAAAACATCGAATAATCACAATTTTAGTACCATAAATGCCGAATTCTGATTGAGACTGGCTTCCTTAACTGGATGATATGGATATGAGTAAGAAAATGAAAATGAATATAAATATGAATGTGAGTATGAATATGAAAATAAATATAAATATGAATATGAATATAAGTATGAGTATAAATATGAACATGAATATGAGTATGTTAATGAATCTGAATATGAATATGAATATGAATATGAATATGTATAAAAATATGAATGTGAATATGAAAATGAATATGCATGTGAATATGAAAATGATTATAAATATGAATGTGAGTATGCATATGAATATGAATATGAATATGAATATGAATATGAATATGAATATGTATAAAAATATGAATGTGAATATGAAAACGAATATAAATATTAATATGAATATGAGCATAAATATGAATATGAATATGAGTATGAGAATGAATATGAAAATTAATGTGAACATGAAAATTAATATGAATATGAATATGAATATGGATACGAATGTAAATACAAATATGAATATGAATATGTATATGAATATGAATGTGAATATGAATATGGAACTATTTAGCTCATGATCTCTCCTATTTGAATACACAGCAATGCTTTTTGCTCCACCCTCATATACATACATACAAGTACATAACTTTGAAAACATTCTTAATTTGTTGACGAAGAGTTTCCATAAAAGTTAATTGCTCTTCAAACATCTACACACGAAAGTCTTAGTTTTATTTTAATTTGTTATTATTTTAGTGATTAATTCGTGCTACATACATTCAAACATATGTCATGTACCTGGAACTGATAGTTACTTTCGTAGCGATAGTATGTATGTATTGCTGATAGCAAATAGAGAACATATGTATATATATATAGTGTAGATGCAAGCATACATTTGAGCAAATACGATATTTTTTTTTTAGCTATTAGTCGATAAGCAAATCTGAACACGAGGAGGTGGCGTTAATGGTTTGTAGCATTTGTAAAGTGGCTGCGATTGGCATTTTTGGTAAAAAAATTTAAAAAAAAACAGCGCTTACCTTTCACTGCTCCCTCCTGTGCTATGCAGCGATTTTAAATTTTTAAACAACACTGATTGACTGAATTGTTCGTGTACGTAGGCCTGCGGAATTTTTATAATGTAATTTATACGTCAAGTTCACATGTAAAGACGCACTTGTGTTCTTTTGTTATAATTATAATTATTACATTGCACTTTAATAAGTTTAGAGAAAAGTTTCAATTTTTTTTTTGGCTCAAAAATAGTTACACAAAAATTATTATGAGGCTAAATGGCATAGGGTTTTATTATTTGAATATTTTTTCAGGGCGCGTGTGTCTTATACCAGCTTTGGGCTGGGAGAGCTTTTACACTTGTACAACCAATCAGAGAACGTTCTTAAGGCGTCACTTAAGGATAGTTGAATACTGATTATCAATTTTTTTTTGCTTTGTTAATGATTTTTAGATATTCCTTTTTTATTCTTTTTTTATTATTTAAACTTATTTTATTATTTATTATATTTTTTGTTTCTGGGTCGTTCCATGTAAAAAAGGAGAAGGACATAAGTTTTACTTGGCCTTAACCCGTTGAAAAATATTAAAAAAGAATAAAAAGAAATTGTAATCTTTGTCTATTTACTTCATGCAAAAATGTCAGTCAGTCAGTTATACCTGTCCTACCAGTCACAATTTCAAATACATATGTACATATGTATTTCTATGAATATTACATCACCCAAATTTTTTATGGCAACCACAGCAGCACAAAAATCTGGCTTCAAAATTTAGTGTTTTGCCTAAACTTGTCTTTGAATACACAAAGGTAAAATACAAGGATTTCTATTATCGCACTTAGAACTTGGAAATTGTTTGGTTTTTTTAAGAATTTCATACATAAGTTATTTTTCTCTGTTAAAAAAATAAAACAATTGATCAAATTCTTGAATCAAATGTCCCACCAGTAACAATGAAAATCAATTTTGTTATTTATTTTGTTAAATTTTTATTTTACTTTTTTTTCGTATTCTCGTTTTTGTGTTGGTGTTGGTTGAATTTTCCGACAGGGTGGTAAGATGATTTATTCTGGAACGAATTTCCGCCATCCCCTGTCAAGCTTGGTTTGCAGACGAAAAATGACACTGAAGATGGCACAACGCCGAAACCGGTTTGTCTGCATACCAAGCGTGAGAAGGGATGACAGAAATTCGTTCCAAAATAAATCATTATTTTTTTTTGTTTTATTTGTTGTTATTCTTTTTTCTTATTTTATTAGTATTTTTAATTTAACTTGTTTTTAATTTAATTTTACAATTAATTTTTTATTTTTTAATTTTATTTTATTTGAAAATTTTATATTTCAAGTTTACAATTTTTATTGTTTTTCATTTTA
>NW_016165689.1:0-26706 GCF_001687245.7 Rhagoletis zephyria | reverse complement strand
GGGATAAAAAGGAAATACAACTGAAGAGTGTGCGATGTTATATTGTGGTGTGTTATGCTTCATATGTTATGTTATTTATTCTTATGTTATGGTTATGTTATGTTATGCCAAGTACTAAGCTAAACTCCCCTCCACTTAACCCATTCCAACTAATGTTATTTTAGTTCATTCAACTTACATAAACTATCCTTAATTTTATCGGTTGAATTTCAACCGCTGGGCGAACACTAGTTTTAGTAATATTATGTGCCGAATTAAATAAAATTAATTTTTTGAAAATACTGCCACTTATGGCTCTATTCTGTATCAGTGACAAATTCTTGTCACATTTTTTACGGAAAAATATATAAAAATGTTTAAATTTGTCAGTAAAAATTTTTTGTCACCGATAGAGAATTGGGCTATTAATTTACTTTCAATGGGCGTGGTTTGAAACCATTACTTTCTACAAATTGCCAAAGTCACTTATAAAATAGATTGTCATGAAAATAGGTTTAAATTACATTTACGTATGTACATATATTTGGTCAACTAACGTATTTAATATAACTAGTGTTCGCCCAGCGGTTGAAATTCAACCTTTTAAATTAAGGGGAGCTGAGATGGGCTGAGCTGAGCCGAGTTGAGTTAATTGAGCTGAATTGAGGTGAAATACGTTTCACACCATAGCAGAATATAACATAAAATAACATAACAACACCACATAACAACACCACATAACACAACTCAACACAACATAATATAACTTAACATAACATAAGATAACATAACATAACATGACATAACTTGACATAACATGATATAACATAACACGGCATAACACAACTTAACATAACATTAAATAAGATAAACTATCATAACTTAACGTAACATAACATGACATAACATAGCATAGCATAGCATAACATGATGTAACATGACATAACATAACATAACATAAGATAACATAACATAACATAACATAGCATAACATTACGTAACATAGCAAAACATAACGTTACGTAACACAACATAACAAAACATAACAACATAAAACCACTTAACATGTCATTCTTCAATTATATCTCTTTCTTTTTCTGTCTTTGTCTCTACCTTTATCTATAGATATTTTTTATATCTTTATCTTTTAATTTTTATATTTATCATTTCCTTGACTTTTAACCAGATCTTTATCTTCGTTCTTTTCTCCATCTACATATTCACCCACATCTTTGCGATTACATATGTAGACTATTAAGAATTTAAATTTACTTTCCTCTTTGTCTTCATGTTTCGGTTTCTCGTACTTCTGTTAATCTTTGCTTTATCCCTTTCTTCTTCTCCATACTCAACTTTACCTTCTTCCTTGTTTGAGTCTAATCTATTCATGTACATACATACATACATACATACATCTTATTCCTAAACTGCTGCTTAGCACGTTTCTTTAATTCACTATCAATATTAAAGCATACATTTAGGAGGCATTTCCGCCCCAACCATGTACATGTATGGCATTGGTATTGGTGTGACTTTTGAATTGATTTTTTCGCTCTATTTTAAACTAATTTGAAATTTTAAAAATTGCCTGCACATCAGCATCAAAATACCTTTCTAATGATATATAATTGTTTATACCTTAAGTGTATAGTTTAGCCGTAAAAGGGGTGTAAAGGAAACATGATTGCCTATTTATATAAATGATTTTTACAAAGAAACAAAACACGGCGTCCTGACCAAACTATTATTGCAATTTCTAAAGCATATCTTCATACATACAATTTATAATGGTTTAATATCCAGATTCATCAAAAACTATCAAGTAGCTAACAATTCGAAAATACTTTAAAACATAAAAAAAGCAAAATTACAAAAAATGTTTGCCAATGAATGTTATGGTAAAAACGTTTCTCTTTCACTTATGTGCAGCATTTAAAAAAAATTAAATTTGCAATCCGGAGTTAAAATTTTTGTCATTTATGCTTAATGGAAATTCATCAAAATGTATGGTTTAGTTCTACGATGTAGGGAGACAGAGGTGGCGCAATCAGCAGTACCGCTACATTGTTCTTGGCGAATTTGACAGAATCAGCTGTTCGTGTGGCGTCATTTTAGCAAACTGTTTGTATGTATGCAGAGATGTGTATATGTATGTAAATATGGCGACCTCCATGGTTTAACAGTTAACACTCTTTCTCTCCTCCATCTCCAATTATTCTTTCCTTTATCTACACTATTCGTTGCTATCTTGACGTCATCACCCGCAGGAATGCGCAATCTTGTATTCTATCATTCTTGGTTTAGTTCGAAATCAACCACTATTTTAAAAAGTGTATAATATAATGGAGCTTACGTATATACCTATATTTTTTTGCAATACGAACGCTTTTTAGTTTTTTTCTTAGTTAATTTCCCCTTTTAGGAAAGATTTGCTGAAAAACTATATATATAAAGTTTGGAAATCTGATTTTTGGAGTTCTAGTTGTAGTACGGGGCATTATTTTATATAGAGTCGGAGGAAGAAGAGAGGTAGGTCATTGAATTCTTTGGTATCTGCTCCCTCAAGTTAAAAAGGTGGGAGGTGTCAACCCCCTTTTGTTTTTTTTTTGTTTTAAAGATTTTCTGAGGTAAACCGTAGATCAATATGCATCCATCTAGGAAATATCGAATATTGATTATTTTTTATTTTTTTAATATATTCACGGATCGAATTGGAAGTAAAAAATTGAATCGGAAGGGCTCGATTAATCGATCTTCGATTAATTCGACTTAAAAATGAAATTTCTAGTAACAACATCAAGGCGCACGCCACAAATCGGAGGAGAAACTCCGCCAAACACTAACATATTTTGTAAGCGTCAATATATTATTATTATTAATATTATATGGACGTGCATGTGTTGCATTTGTTGAAACTTTATGAAAAATTATGGTATTTCATTTTTGTAAAAAATCTAATAATAATCGCTCCAATGAAGACTTCAGCTGTACCTAGCTTCACAATAAATGAACATTTTTCCGGAACCTATGTGACGCGTATTTATTATGCTAATAAGGTCCCAAAGAAAACGTATGTAAAAAATTATAACAATACAAATAAGAGGTGAAGCGCACAAAGCACGGAAAATAGGTAACCGGACTTACCTGAGTATGATTTGAGTAAGGCAAATGAATGAAACGGTTGGGAAAGTCACAGATTTTTCCTTTGCTGCCGCAGCTGTTGCTGATTCGCCTGAACAAAGCTCCTTGCAATACAGCAATCCCGCGCATCTCAGCAGCGATACGTGACTCGCGTTCAAATGGTTTGAATAAACTAATTCATGAGATGCCAATTTATTCCGCGTACAAATGAGTCAATGGGTAAACATGTGTGATAGAAGGCGTGTTCTCATTATTTTATATATGTTTAGTATATACATTACATACACTTGTATTACCACAAAGCCAAACATCCTAGATAATATTCTTGAATAATAAACGCACATTTAGTTTATACTACGCAGGTACCATGTATCATGTACTGTGATACAGCGTCAAGCCATCTCTTTGTGGTAATATCTTAGTGTAATCAGCTACGCAGGTGTTTAAATAGTGCTGTCACATAGATTAAAGTCACCGATGCTACGCGCTTTGTATAGCCCACAAGAGCTTTATAGAGCATAGAAGAGATTTTGCTTGTATTCGCGTATTTTCTGAAAATATGTATACTAGGGTTGTTTAAAAACTGCATGTGATTGTTCTATATAGAGAAAATATACCCCTGTGTTTTCATTTTGAAATCAAAAATTATTTAGCAGTCGCTCAAACAGCTCATTGCACTTTTAGGCATTTTTGAGGGACCTATAAAAAATAGTTGGTATAAAAAAGTAGTTAAATAAACAAGTGGTATTGTTACTGCAAGTCTTCTGCAGAGAAACAGAGTTTTCCGAGCGGAAAATGTTTATTTTCAAAACTTTTAAACCATTCATTGAAAAAAAAAAATTGGTCTCCATTCAAAATACAACTAAAATTTTTACGCTTTGAGCGATCTCTAAATATTTTTTGATTAAAAAAAGAAAGGGGTATATTTTTTGTATAGAACAATCCCAGGGGGCGACAGCATTAAAATTCTGACCTTAAATTTTTTTTCACCCTAATGTATAAGAAGTTATGTGTGTGTATAGAAACGTATTTTTGTGCAAAAATTAGCGCATTTGTATACCGATAAGTTTTGGAATGTCAACAGCTCTTCCGTGCCTTGCATAACATATGTATGTATGTTAACAGCAATTTTCTCACAAAACCGACAGCAAACAACTTACATTACAATCTGGATAAACACGATATTTGCGGATTTGATAAGACTCTTCGCAAGGTGTAAAAGCAAAGTTGCGTGGATAACAGAAAAACAAGTTTTAAACAAATATCCGCTTTCTTCATGGTGGGGGACGTAAAAAGGCATTAAAGATAATCTGGGAATTTCAGGAACAATTGGTATATAAATATATGAACAAATTAATGATAATGTAAAGCGGAATCTAATTTAGCTGCATCCCTGATGTTGAATGGCAAAGAGGCGCTACAATCTTGGTTGCAGGAAAAAAAAATCTCAAAAGCCTACGCATAGAAACCAATTACTGTTAGAAGGCGGCGTAAAACAACTGATTCCTTTCATGCTGTACCTAATTTTTTTTTTTATGTCAGTCAAGCTATTTTTTGTCAAAATTTGTTTAAGAAAAAAGTTCCCACAAGAACATCCAAGAAAAAACTGTTCACTGCAAAAAAAAACATACAAACTAAGTACATGGCGGTTTTTGTTAAATATTTGCAACGTTTCTCAAGTATAGATTTTTTTTATAAAAGTAAGTGAGTTCATGCTCTAACCAAAACCATAGAAATTAAACTTTCAAGTATTAAATATCAATGCGATTCTTTAGACTGTTAAGACCTGCACTCCGTCAGACTAAAATTGTGTGGGCTATAAAACTGCGAAATCCAAAATTTTTTTAAAAATTCCAAAAAAAATTTGATAAAAATTTGTTGAATTTTTCTAAGCTCCGTATAAAAATTTAAATTTTGAATTATAAGGTACCTACTGGTATGGCATGAACCATATTTCAACAAAAATTTACTATAAAAACCTTGCAAATATTTAACGAAAGCCAACCATGTACTCAGTTTTGCACCATTCCATGTCAACCGATTTATGACTGCGACCAAAAATGGGTTCCTAATTTTTTTTTATTACGTTGATTTGGAGTTGGCCACATATTATTTACGCACATTAGAAAATTCCATAAGAAACATCAACTATATGGAAAATTTCAAGTCAGCGGAATTAAAAAAAAAATTACAAACAAATTTTTGATCTCAATCGTAACTCGATTAATATGAAATTTACTACACTAATGGAAAGCAAATAGAAACGCTACATTTCGATAAGTTTAGACTATTTTGCCTATCTTTCATTTTTTGACCCAAGTTTTATTATTTATATTTTTTTTTTGTGAAAGTCTATCTCTTTCGGCCGTATAAATAAAAATTAGGCAATTGCTTTTTCTGAAAATTTCCTTACTTTTACATAAATTTAATTTAAGAAATATAGTAAAATGTCAAAAATTTTAAGAAAAGGCATTTGCATAATTTTTATTCATATAGCGCATTATGTAAAAAAACACCATGTAAAACATTGATATTTTAAAATTGAAACAAAAACTAAAAAAAATCAACACACTTTCAACAAAATTTCAAATTTTTTAATAAGAATGTTTAGAAAAATTTGAATAAACTGTAAAAAAAAATTTACGTAAAATGGCCAAAACTATTCAAAATGTACCGTTTCTTTTTTAATTTCATGAGTGCATATACCGAAGCAAAAGGAAACAAAGTATGTATGTAAATAAATCGAAAATGAGGTCATCGTTCGTGGGTGTGAATGTATGTTTTAATGAATATTAAACTGAAATAAAATGTTTTTCAATGTTTTTTGGTATAATAATGTCCATTTATTTATCTTTTTGTTGGTATCACTTTTTGCTTGAAACTTTTTGAAACATTTATCCAATGTTTCTATTTTAAGTTAAGCCATCAAAGGCTATCGATAAAGTTCATAACGGTGGTGGAGATTGTGGCTTTAATAATCTGCCTTTGAAAATGCCAAAAACTGAGTTTGTTGTTAAACTTATATTTTTATTTGTATTTTTTTTTTGTTCATAGTGGCATGTGGTACTCCAGTCGAATTTTGCAAAACTTTCATTTATGAAATGTTTTTATTATTTTTCGTCACGGCGAACATTTCTTTGAATATAAATATTTATGTGTGTATGTGTATATAAGTGCACCTTGTACAGCGACTTTAGTTGGTTTTTTCTTTTTTAATTTATAACGAGAATGCCACCAAAAAGGGGGATACTAATAACGAACTATTTATTTTTTTATAAAATTTATAATTTATCTGAGCACAAAGAGCTTTATGAAGTGACATTTCCATACAAGTTGCCTATTTTTACAGCAGTTAGAGTCTTATTTATTTTTTATGAATTTGGGTTTAATTTTTTTCAGCATCCTTGGCCAAATTTAATTAAACTTTCTGATGGTATAATAGTTTTTACAGTAAAAATTTATGAAATTATATTTTAATAATAAAAACAATAAAAGATGGGCGCTTACAAAATATGCTAGTGTTTAGCCGAGCTTCACTTTCGATTTATGGCGTGCGCTTCGATTTAGCCACACAAAAAGGGAGGGACGCCGACTTCGAACAGCCGTTGTATTTTTGTCATGGCAGAAATACACTCGGAGGTTTGCCATTGCCTGCTGAGGGGCGACCGCTATTAGAAAAAAATTTTTTTTTTTTGATGTTGAAAAAAAATGCTTGAACCCAGGCCCTGCGGAAGCGCGCAATGCTAACCACTACACCACAGCGAAAAATGGAATAGCTGGCTGAAAAATCACAACTTTATGCCTGAGAAATTATGTATAAACAAACTTTTGCTTAAGTGTTCACAATATAACTTTAATTCTAGGTAGTTAAGCGTAAATTTGGTTCACAAAACTCTACGAAGAGTAGACAAAGATTTGAAGATTTGTGCAAAATTTAATAATAAAGCCTCTACCAATGTGATATGCGTAACTACACAAGAATTTAAGCTTCTCGTTCTGGAAAATCAATACATTGTCTAAATGAAATTTGCTTTTGCAACTAAAATAACCTCAGCAGCTCTTGCAAACGACATTAGCACCAACGACATACTCGTAGTGGTTTATTCAGAAGACAAATGAGTATGGCCAGCGCCATCAAAGACCAACAAAATTAGCAACAATGCACCATTAAACATCAGATTCAGTTTGCAAATGATTACTAACACATAGGCAACTGAAGGTGCTCGGTCAGCCAGGATAAGCCGCACAAATCAATTAGGTTAATTTCACAAACAACCAACAGACAAACAATGTCTTTAGAAGTGGTGGCGGCGGGGATGCTGCATACATCCAAATAATACATATAGACACTTGGGAGAGATTTAAAGATTTCTCAACGAAGTTTATGTATTTGTGAAATTGGAAGTTCATGTACACTGAAGAGTGACTATATAATTAGAAGCACAGGCGGAATATGATAAGAGTTTCGTTTTGTGTTTAAGGAAACATTTAAAATGTTTTACAAAACATTAGCCCGTAGCTATAGTCAAAATAAAGTCGACTCTAAAGTTTAAAGCAGGTTTTTTTGACAGGTATCCCATTGAAAGTTATGTCAAAAAGCTCCTTTTGACTAAAGGTTCAAAACATAAAATTAAGCACTAAATTTGTCAAGGTCGGAATAGTTGGTAGTTTTTATACTTGGCCTTGTCTCAGCTTCTATAAGCGGTTTGTTTGTTATCAGGAAATGACTTTTATATAAATATTTGGGCAAGGTCCCTGATTAAAATAGTTGTGTCCGGCTAGATTCTCTATTCATGCCACTGTGCGGCGGCACTTGTCGCTCAATGCCACTTCAGTGTGGAGTAGGGTCCGCGGTTCGATAAGTTGCGAATGCTGCGCTTGCCGTGGAGTGAGTGCGACACTTTTAAGTGATGCTAAGCAGACAACTTCGAGAAGTTCTCAGAATTTCATATTCTTAAAAGTCGAATTTTCATTATTCAAGTTGCAAGATAAATTGCTCGAATACGGCGGTGGTGCACTAGTAGAATATAAAACTGAAAAAATTCTTATAATTTTTAAACCAATATGAATTTAATTTAAGTCCGAGCATTTGAAAAAGTGAATTGAGGAATTGTCTAAGATATTTAAACCACACAATTTTAAAATTAATTTAAAGTAGCATTGCTCAATAAGCCAACATGAAACTCGTGCGGCGGTGTTGTTGCTGAAGTGCAACAGCCACCTCTGGTTTAACGCATTGACGCTGCTGAGGTGTGATGCTATAAACATTTCAAGCACTCTCTGTTGGCCCAGCCCAGCTGTGCTTTGCTGTATCAGTGCCTGAAGACTTTAGTACACTCAGCCCACTTTTAGATACTAACTCAAGCACATACACACCTACATACATGTTCGCCTCGTATCTAGCTGTCAGAGTAACTAATAATATTCCAATATTTGCTATAACAGTCGGCGTTTACCAACAATGCAACCAACTCCGGCAATAAAAAGGAATGACGCCTATGCTGTGGCAGAGAAGCGAGGATGTTGACTGCGTGCACAAACCTGCTAGCAGCAGTGGTATTATTTTCGCTGCCTAATCAGCATTTGTAGCGGCAGTAGTGGCAGTAGCTGCAATAGGTTTTCCACGCTAAGCGACGGAGTTGTTGCCAATCGAGGGAAAATTGATGCTGGTGCGGAGATCCGATGCGAGTGGCTTAAGCTTTTGTTGCAACTATCAGCTACCCAGACTCATTTAAATATCAGTGCTAAAGGATATGAGAGTACGTGGTTATGCCTAGTTGTGCACAGACGTGGCGTGGAAATGCGCTAGAATGGAAATGTGTGGAATGGCAATATTTGCATTTGTTTTAATTGAATGCACCGAAGTGTAGATAAGTCAATATGAAAGTTGCTTAGGGCACAATTATGTGCATTCGTGTATCTACCTAAGTACATATTGTGTATGTATGTGCACTAGGGCGGGTCGATTCTACGTGTAATTCTAAGCAAATTTTTCGAATTGGTCTCAAATCAAATTTGCCAAATTCCGAAAATAAATTTCTTGGTATTTTGCTGTATGTGGTATCGAAACAAAAGGGCCTAAATTTTTTATAAAAATATGACACAAAAGTTTTTTGTATGGAGAATCCATTTCGGCACTTATCTTTTTATTAAAGCTTCCACCAGAGGGCGCAACAGTGAAAGTATTCAAATTTTCTTCGAAACCTTTTTTTTGCAATTTGGCAAACTCAAAATTGATTTTAGACCCATGGGTTTTTCGGCAAATGTGCTTAGAATTACATGTAGAATTTTCCTATGCTAAACGCAAAAAAATACTGGCCCGCCCTAATGTACACAGAATGCATGAAGGTTAAAGACATGTCGAGAAAATTTGAAGAATAAGTGAGAAATTATTTTCTTACAACAACTCACCGAATAGATTAAACGCTTTAAAGGCTATAAAAGCCGCAGTTGAGGGCTTAAAAATTTTAAAAATAAATCATTTGCACTCATTGATAAATTTAGTTTCACAAAGAAACTATATATAAATCAAAATACTTTGTTAAGGTAAGCTTCGGAAGCATTTTTTTTACTTATGTATGTATGTATGTAATTTTCTGAAACAAATACAGGTAATTTCGCATCGTATTTGCTACCACAACAAAACTGATATTGCCTAATTTACCAACACCATCAGTATCAGCATCAGCATTACCATCGCCATCAGCGCAACCATCAACTTCAGACTTGTAGCGGCTGTTGAGAAGCACTTTTGTGCGCCATAAAACCAAAATCTCGATTATTTTTCCATTCGATTGCCCCCAAATGCCTAACGAATTCACTTTTCAATCTTTATTGCCCGCGCTCAATATGTCGATGTATGAGGCCATTGCCTTACCAGCCGCGTTTTTGTCATGACTTTGTTTCCTCAGCTATTTGCCTTTCGTGACCTCGATGGTTCCGTTTTTTATTCCTTTTAATTGAAATTGAAAGTAGAACAAAAGAAAATTTAGTCTATAAAAAATCTCGTGATTAAGTTTGAGGAAAGCGAATAATTCTTCGAAAGTTTTTGTCTGTGTGTGTTTTCAACTGGCTCCAGCGGCGAGTTCGATTTTGCAGCTGCTGGTAAAAGAGTCAGCCCCTCTCCCCCCCCCACTACGCTGATTTCATACCAAATCGTTGTTGCCCTTTGCATGTTATTTCGGCATATTTTCCACTGCTGTTTGTCCACACAATGTACTGGATAAGCTTCCCATCCGGTTCGGGTGGCTCAGTCATATTTCGATGTGCGTTCATGTTTCCGGGGAATTACGTATTTAGGTGAGTGCACTAGGATTGCCTTGCCTGTCAATTGGCGTTACAACCATTTTAATTTTAGAATTTTACTGAAGCTGTTCTATTACCTAAAGCAAAAGAAAATATGAATGATAAAATATATAAATATATGTATTGTCACCTGAAATGCAAAAAGAGGTAACAACATCGTAACTGAATTGAAAAAAGTCGTGACTAATATTTTTTATTTTTTTTTTCATAAAATGATGTGGGAGTTGTAATTCGAGGCAATCCATTATATCAATCAAAAAATGAATTTTGAATTTTTTATTAGTTACGACTTTTTGTATTTCAGCGACAATGTTTAGTTACGTCTTTTTGCATTTTTTTTATGTAACTATTCCTCTATTTTCACATTGTTACGTCTTTTTGCATTTTTTTATGTAACTATTCCTCTATTTTCACACTAAAGTCCGTTCTATGCATCGCTAGTAGTAAAGCGCTGCCAGCATTAGTAGCTTTTTTAACCCAAATTTTTCAGCGAGCCCAACGCTCTCACTTTTACCAACTGTCAAGCTTAAATTATTCAGAGTTATTGCACAAAAGACTCTTGTAAGATACTAATGGTGTTTACTTTGCTCATTATAATACCATGAATGACGTCGATAATATGTTTAAGAACACTTAAGTGCACCAGCAGAGAGCGAATGCGCGAACAAACAACAACTGGCACTGTGACACTTCACTGTACTTCACACCCGCTGAGTGTCACAGCTGCTGCTGGCGCTGGTCAAGTGCAAGGGAGTGAATGGATGTCGGAATGAAGAAATGGCGGAGTGTAAATACGCCATTGTGGTGAAACTTAGGGAGCGGCGTGCGTGGGTGGCATAACTGCAGTGCAAATAGAAAAATGCAGAAACATGAATAATGCAAAAGACATATGTATGAACGTACAGTAACACTCACAGCCAGAAATAAAAAAAATAAGACCACTTGGCGATGAATCCGTTACTTCTAGTCAGAGTGATGAAAGCTAAGACGCAGAGCTATAGCCCGAAAATAAACTCAAAACGATTTTGTCTGCATTTATTTACAAAATACTTACTTTTTAAGGGCTTATGTTTGGCTATTTGCAGAAAAGTACATCAAAAGAAGAATCATAAACTTTTGGGGGTGGAAAATATAAGCCGAGGTATACATTTTTTTTACTGTATTAAAAAAAGAAATTTATATACATATATTTAAAGTACACCTAACTCTGTTTTTGCATGGTTTTAATTTGACACGGTCTAGAAAAGAAAGAATCCGTGTTTACACGTTTTCATTCCATTTAGCACGATTTAAAAAAGCTATTTGATTGAAATATTTAAGAAACATATTTTTGGGTGATGTGATTTGCGAAGCGAATGAATCTTCACACGAATCTATCCGTTTTGTATAATTAGAGCTATGTATGTTATTTTCATTACCTTGACATTTTTTAGTTTCTTGTCTATAAATTTCGATGATTTTTTAGATTTTTTATATTTTGTTTTAATTTACTTTAAGATTTATATTATGTACTTTTTTCTTATTAATATATGTATATGTTTATTGGTTTTAGTTACACGGGTTATAATGTACTTCAATTATGTTTACAAGTGATAAATTGTGGAAAAAATTATGATACTGTTTTGAAAATGTGAAATATTGAAAAAGCCCCATCTCAAAATATTTTCCCAAATACAAATCATGCCATCGAACCCACCTATCAGACTACCAAACAAGCTTGTCAAAAAGTTGATTTAAAGCGATCTAAGGCTCTCGCTCGACTTGCAACCTCCTCTCGCAGATTCTTATTTGAGGTAATACATGATCCGCATACATGAAAAAAGTGGGTTTACCCTCTGCCACTATCCCGCCTAGGTCAGGCTGCGCAACCACCTACTTAACAAATACTTTTGTATTGCTAAGCCGCCCTGATCTCAATTTTCTATGCTGTATGTAGCGCGATCGGTGGTGCCATAAGGGGAAAGAAATAAATGGCTACCGCCAGTGCAGATATATGAAATTTACATTTATACAGGGCGTTCTTGAACCATTTGCTGAGTTCGACCGGTCTTCAACCAAATTCTGTAATAGGGAATTCTTCAACCAAATTCTGTAATAGGGCATTCTTGAAAAATTTGATCAGATAGAGCATTTTCGAACCCGCTCCCGATAAAAATTTTACCTGAGCCTTACTACTACCGTGTCTTGAAAGGTGTTACAGCGGATGATCCTCGGCTATCCAGTCTTGCCTATGCTGAGATTCACCTTAGCTTCCTCTTACTTCAGCGGTAGCCTACCCTTAAACTTCAGCGGTAGCCTACGAGATTATTCCTGTTATACAACCATGTATGCAAAATTTCTAAAAAAACGTTGAGTTATTTATAATAGCGAAAAATAACTGATATGTTGCCGCAAAGAACCATTTCACACAAACCATTTGAAAATAAAAATTTTTTATTTCAATTTGGTAGCGTTCTTGCCGCAAAAACGGAGAAAAAGTGGGTCACATTCGGAAAGAGGAGATATTTTTCCGCGCGGTAGAAGTTAGCAGTCCAATGTAATTACAGTTATTGTTTGTATGTTAATTGTTTAGAATTTCCTGCATACAACGGATATTAACAGCAACTACCAGATTTGTTGTTTACAACTTTCAATATGAACGAATTTTACGATTCCAATTAGCGGGTAATAACTTTTCTGCAGTCAAATAAAAATTATACAAAAACGCGGGTTTGGTAAATACAAATGTTTCGCAGGAAAATAACCTGAAAAAAAAAATTTTTTAAATAAATCGCAACCTCATAAACGCGAGAAAATAAATACCACATCAGCACAAAAGTTGAGTAGTGGTTGCAAAATGATTTTCTCTGCAACATATTCAAATAAGGTTGTGGCCGCATACGTTTCCAACTGATTTGTGTGAGTGTTTATATGAAAGTTTTTGTTGGTCTTTCGCGTGGCAAGCGAATTCAATGACTTTTTAGACGCCAGCCATGCCAGTGATGTGAGTAATAAACAACGGAATTCCGTGCCAAGCCACGGATGACATGCCGATAGGCCAGTTCAAATGAGCTGCTACTAGCAACCAACATCCAACAACTATCACCAGCACTAACACACTTTTAAGTCGTATTTTGTGGTATATTTCTTTCATGTAAAAAGTTTAGTTTGTTACTATTTCCATTTTTAGCTCTGCAGCGTCGCTGTTGACAGTGTTGTAAGGATGCAACTTTCTGTTTTTATTGTCTGCTCTTTTCTGTTATTGCTAGCAGCTAAATTTTCAGTAATGAAATAGATATATGTAAATGTGTTTGCGTTTCGCTTATGTATGTACCCACTAGAACTTGAAGGGAGATCTCCCTATATGAGAAATAAAAGAGTACTCCTCTTGACCTGATTTCGGAGCGACAAGATAGACTTGTCGGTTTTGTACTCCTTTATTACTCGCTTAGGATTCAAATAGGAGATCTCCTAAGCGAACAAGTAAAGAATGCTCTCTGAGCCCTGATTTAGGAGCATTAAACGAGATTTTTCGGTTTTTTTTACTCGCTTAGGAGAGTAATGGAATATTTTCTAAGCGAGCAGTTAAGTTCTGAATGAACTCCCTGATTGCTCATTTAGGAGGTAAAAAGGATTACTCGCCCCCCTAGGACATCCCGTGTTAAAGGGAGTATACAAAATTACATGCTTATACACAGAAGCATAGGGAGCAATGGGTAGTAGTCCTATACTACAAGGGAGTACTCTCCGAGCAATCGTACGATGATTTCAAGTTCTACTGGGATGCTGCAACAGCTATTGTGGAAAAAGCTTATACTTTCCATTAAGCGGTAAGTTACGAAATTTTTAATTTAATAACAGCCGTCTAACTCGGATTTATAATAACCATCACCAAGCATACGCAAGCTACGCCTATATGTACGTATGCATTAGGGTGGAGCGAAAAAAATAAATAAATGTTTCGATTTTTATATTCTAGTAGTGCGGAAAAGCTGCGTAACATGATCACATTGATCCGTATTAAACGGTTTTCCGATCGGATAATATTTGCAGTCCCTCCACGAGAGTGAAAATTTCGAAAAATTCCTCAAATTATACGTTTATTTTATAGATACTGTTTGTAAAATATTTTTTTTTTAACCCATTAAGTTTTAGAATATTAAATTGAAAGCTTCCAGTTGCTCAGAAAATTTCACTGTTTTTGCCTACTTTTTTTGTAAAATCTTTATATGAATAAACTGCGAGGCACTGTCAGCAAAAAAACAGGCAAAAATCAAACTGATTGTCTATCAACTTGAAACTTGCGTTTTCTTAAGCTGCCTTTACATGGACTATCGACCTTTACGATTGGAGAATCGACTAGCCAAAGCATTTACATTTATCGGTTTAATTGCCATTTCCACAGGTCGATTTTGATTAAACGACAAAAAACTACTCTAGAAAATCGATCGCGTCAAGGCAGGTTTATTCTAAAATTTAATCGGCTACAAATCGGCATATTCAAAATCTCTTGTAAATGTATTGAAAAAGTCATAATTTGAGAGATTTTTCCAAACATTAAGGCTCTTGGGCGACCGTTAGTATTATCCGCTCAGAAAATGCCCAAACACGGCTCATTGCGATCATTTTTTGCAACTTTTTTGTACTGTTAGAATTTCGAAATCGAAAAATTTATTGTTTCTCGCTCCAACCTAATATGCATTTACAAATGAGTGTATATGTTTATAGGCGCGATAGTGAAGCATTAGAGCCGTATGTTGTGGCGTACTCCAGCATCAATCCAATTAGGTGGTCAGCGTGCTGTTAGGCAGCCAGATAGACTAAGTTAGGAGGATCACTTGCATAAGTATATTTAGAACAATATTTTATTGATGGCTATGGAAAAGCTTTCCAATGCCTGAAATAGAAAAAATTGAGAAAGCTTAAATTTATTATAGTTTAGAATCCTTTTGCAACTACTTATTTACGAGCTAAAAATATGTCTATGCAAATATCAGTTAAGGATGGAAAACTCACTTTGTCCCACTTCGGTTTCCTTTAAATATTTATGTACATTGCGATTCCAGCAATGAAAATACTAAAAAAAAAAAGACAGGCGTGACATGACAAGCCACAACTTAGAGACACGAGTGGTTAAGTGCGCTAAGAAGTTCAGTACTCCGAAACAATGTACGTAGTAGGCGGTTGAAGTGGGCGAATGAGAACCCGCCTAGAGACAGTTATATGTTTGTGCACACAATTGTACGCGTAAGAACGGCAGGAAGTAACGTATGCACGAGTAATGCAGGTGCAAGTCCCTTTGCAAGTAACAATCTGTTATTGTAAACTCAACTACACGACTACATACACGCATGCTAATGAGCCATGCTGCTGTGACAGATGCGGAAGTGCAAAGCTGCATGTGAGGGGTTAATGTTGTGCTGTCATCTCCCACTTGTTTACACCTTGATGTGCATATTAAAGTTGCCAAGTGTGCTATGTAGTATTTACATACATTTGTAAAAAGCATGTAGCTACGTATTTATGTGTAAATATATTTGTAAACATTTGTGAAGATTGCAACGCAATTATAATTTATAAAGTAACTGTGAATAGTGACACTTTTATGCCAATTTACAATAATTGTTTTGACTATTGTAGGAGTTGAAAATGTGTTAAACGGCAGTGTGCTGCTGCTATAAGCAAAACACTTACTCATACGACATGTAACGCCTAAGGGGGTTAGCTTTTATTGTTAGCTTTTATTTCAAAACTCACAACGGTCCTTAGAGAGTTCCATAACACAACGGCAGTTTCTCCTTTTAATTTTTTTTTCTACATAGTAGCGTTTCTGGTGAAAGAACCAGCCATTTACACACCTGTTAGCTTAAGACCTCCTGATGGGAAAGCACTCGGCCATAGATACATATGTGTGCTTCATTGAATACTGGACACATCGACTCCATGGGCATTTCGACTCCATGCGTACTCAGCCTCCACCTAACTTAAGCGAATACAGACTGCGACAGCTTCAGATCGTACCAGAAAAATGTTCAGAAAGAAGGGCTTGACTACTTCATGAATTGTTCTATATAAGATGGCTGTGGGAATATGCTTATATATTCGAACTGGTAAGAAATTCGATTATAGTACAAATATTAGGAAAACATTTTTTGTCTTCTAACTAATTCAAGGGAAAATAGGTGATTGAAGCTGTACGTACATAGTCCCTGTGATGGCCCTTTAACCCATTAAAAAGCTATTTTCGTCAATTTAAACCTACTTTTCATTGTCGTTTAACATAGCAACGGCGTAAATTTGAGCTCTTGTCTGTCAAAAGTAGAGAATTATAAACCACTAAGTGATGGACACGGAGCTGTGGAAGATGCTTAAAATACCTTGTGAAAATAAGCATGTATGCAAGAAAATTCATCTGTCAAGAGTGATTGAGGTGGTTTAGTACAGCGTTACACATTTCACGCACTTAGAAAGATATTTGAGATGACTGTATAAAATTATTTAAATTGATTGTCTAAAATTTTTTAAATTGATATCCGCGGATCAAAATGCAAGCCAAAGTAAGAGTGTTTGTAATTATGTACTTTAGAAAATATTTTTAAGAGCAGACAAAATCAGCAGATGAGAAAGGGGCTTTAATATTTTTCACATCCAAATAACCTGTGATAAAACGCTTACCAGTTTTTCACTTGGGTTTGGAGTTATTACGCAGATAAAATCACGACTTTTTCATGAGTGATGCAAATGAAATGAATTTGCTGGGAAAATGCAATCAAAGTTAGATCAATTCATAAACATAAATACTGGGATGGAAAAACATGAACATATGCTCCGTATCAAGCTTATTAGTGGTATGATAAAATCTCCAAAAAAGTAAATTTTTAACTAATTTTCTGTGCGATAAATTAACAATTCTAAAATAGGTTTGTTTATGTTTACTTTCCTTTCACTGCATCGCGTCGCTTCTTCAAGCGAAATTGTGTAATGAGCAAATTACCGAGTCTTATTTTTTTATGCTGTTTAATTCTTAGTATGTCTAATGACTTTTCTATAATATGATAAAATTCTGCCTCAAAGTTAAACCTCAAAATTCACTGCTCCTATATTCGTGCTTGCCCATCGGTACATACACTCGTACCTATGTAAGTATGTATGAACTTTCATGTGAGCTTTACTTGCAGTGTCAACTTTTCAATATTTTAAAAATGAAAATTTAATACGGCATGTCTGTCTTTCGTAAGCCATAAATATTCAGTAATGAAATAATTTCGAACGGATGCGTGGCAACTTTCTCATATGTGAATTTTTGTTCAAACACATATGCACATACATACAAACATACGAGAACTTCTTTCCACTTTCCAACGTTTGGCCATGCAGTCCTCAGCAATGCTAAAAGTAAAAAAAAAATGTCAAGGGCGTTCATGGGTACATATTTGAGCAAGTGCTGGCAACAAGAGACAGGGACAGGAAAAGCACTGCATGCATCAGTTTCTAGGAGGAAATTATATCAATGTATGTATATACATATGTATGTACATATGTATGTTAAAAATTCCTTACACAGACTGCGCGTACACGCCAAATCCCTGGTGGCATGAAGAAACACACCACTGCTGGGAATATAATTGCCTTCGCCGGCAATGACGTGAAGGTCTAATCGAGTCCAGCGGTTTTTTCCTTTATTAATACGTAAATATTGGAATCGCTGCTATTTAAAATTGTGGACGTAGTTGGCTTCTGTATTTACATATTTTTATTTTTATTTTTATGACTGCATTTGGTTTTAAAATTTATACTTGGAAAGGTGCTTTTTTAAATATTTCCCTACTCCATTTTAAGCTGATATGTAAACATAAAGAATTTAAAAAAAAGCACGCCACTCCTTTATAATCGCCAAGCTTCGGACACTTCTGGAACGCTCCAGAAATTTGAAATTTTGCAAAAAAAAAGTTTTTTGCCATCAATTTGGTGGGCCTTCCCGAATGAGGAGCGTATTTTACATCCAAATTAAAGTTAGGCGAAAATAAACCTCCAACACAGTCGGGATTTCTTTGAAGGATATCCTCTAATATAAATCTGATAAAAGCCTGCTTTATGCGTATAAAAAAGTAATGGCTCGCAAATAAAATACACTACACAAATTTGGTCAGAAAATAAGTTGCTGTATTACATATATATATATATATATTTTTTTTTAAGTGATATTTTTCTTCAAGTTTATTCACAGGTAAAGCAGACGTAAACATTGACACACGTGCGTAGCTACTCTGCTTTACCGATGTCTATCTGTTCTTGGCATTGATGTCCAAATAGAGCATTTTATGACATTCCCATTTACTACTAAATACAGTCAGCATCTTTGTCACTTTCACTGCTGCAATTCACTTTTTATCTTCCACTTCGTATTCTTCACTTCTGNTTTATGACATTCCCATTTACTACTATGTACAGTCAGCATCTTTGTCACTTTCACTGCTGCAATTCACTTTTTATCTTCCACTTCGTATCCTTCACTTCTTCCTGCCACTTAAATTGAAATTTTTCGTTACTCGAACACACTTTGTGGTTGAGTGCCCCAAATTGAATTTAATGTTACATTTATCATATTTTTATGACAACTGCGCTTCTGACAGCAGCAGTACATTTTCACAAATCACAGTGTGCTGCAACCATGGCTGTGAATGCTTGCGGGTGGGTGGCAGCTGAGCATCTGTACGAATTTTATGTCACCAAAGCAAGCTGCAGAAATAATTTTGATGAACTTTCGAGCGTTGCTGAGTATTTTTTTTTGCATCACGTACTCGAATTTTATTTGAGAGTAGATTTTTGTCTTATTTGATTTTGTGTGAATGAGAAAATGATAGAATTGCTAGTATAACACTTAAGTCTTACTTGCAGACAAGCACTTTTAAATACTTGTAGTAGAAAGTTAGAACGGGAATTGAAAGTAGTTACATTTAAGTGGGCTTACAAACACAATGTACTCTATACTAGTTACTATCATAATCAAAACAAAATATTTTCTGTCACCACTGCTGTTTATATAATTAAAGAAAAAATTTTTAGGGCCCTTACAACGAAAGTTTTTTGCAGAGTCTTCCTAAAAAATTCGATTGATTTTTAAAGAACGTTTTACAGCCAAGTGCAGCCAAGAACTATTTCATAATAAAATTTTGCTGCCGATTCGCCTAAAGCCATTTGTTGAGTATATTTGCCATTAATTTAGCTCAACAATAAATTCCCAGCTTTTAATAATAAAAATTTGTCTTTAATTGTAAATTGTTTGCACTACTACAGCCTGCTGATGTGTAGACCAGTCGCATGTTGCAAAACATTCAAACAATATTTGCAAAAGTCGCAAATTCGTACACAAATATTAAAAGCAATGTGTGGTTTAATGCAAATTTCTGTAAGCACTCCACTTGCGAATTAAGTGAATAATGGCAAAAATATGTGTGCAAGTGAGAAATGCACTCACATAACTACTCTGTGGCTCATGGAATAGTAACTTTGGATGGCATGGCGTATGCGTAACACAAATTGCTAAAAATAACTACACATGTACATATGTATGTATACATATATCGCACGTCGTCTTCAAAAGAGTCACAACTCAAAATAATACGTTTGTGAGAAAATGCGAAAAACTATTTCTTAGAACTTGATAATCATAAGGGCAAGGGCGATTTTGCCTTAGGTTTTTTTTTAACAAATTATAATAAAAATTTGCTCCAGCTTGTGCTGAAAGGTAAACAAAAGCTCTGTGTACATTTTTAGTGCATAATTTCAAAATTGCAAAATTTTGAATTGTGACTCTTTTGACGACGGTGTGCGATATGTAAATGGGCAAACTGGTATACGTACTTGACAACACAACATAAACGTATGTATATGCATTTAAGTATGCATGCATGTATTTGTGTCACGTGCATTTTAAGCAATAATAGGTGCAGTCACGATCCGGTGCATACTGCCTAGCATGCTGCAAAAAATTAGGCAATTGTGCTATTTATGCTATCCATGCACCAGTATGCTAGACAGCATGCACCGGATCGTGAATACCTCTAATGTATTTATATACGAAAATTCTAATGCATGCCGCAAAAGCAATTCGTATGCAACAATCGGCGTGCAACATTTCAGACTAAGCTATAACGCGCATTAACTTAAATGCATCTCACTAGCTATGTACATAGGTAAATATTTGGTTATTTGTAAATTTCTGCAACTTTTTCATAGTTTCTGTCAACTGAAAAGGGAAGACGCTTGTATTTGCCTACGTGCTGTTATATCAAGGACGCAATAAATGCAGTATTGTTTGGGTCTTACACCACTTACACTATAGTTAACTTATTCCTTAACCATTTCAGCCGAAAATATATCAAAAGACTTAATGAGCAGTAACCTTTTGTAGAGGTCGACTGTCTGGGAAAAGGCTAATATATCCTCCGAGGGAATAAACGCTGCCATATAACCTATAATGATTCGACTAATACAGCTTTGTGACCAGCGCAGTGTTGCATTTAAAAAATCATTGTCTTATGAAACAACTCTTGTAATTTGGAGTCTTTATTCACTCTCTAAAGTCCTAAATAAAAAATCTTGGTAAAAGCTACCGGCGCAAATTGCATAACTTCTAATTTTCTAATATTGATCCACAAACGTCAAAAAAAAATGTATATATATATGAACCGCTATACATAAATACATACATACTAAATACTACATATATGTATGTATGTACATATGGGCAAAGTGAACAATCTGGCTTATCAGGCTATAATAACTCAGCCAAGAAAAAGTGAATATTGCTAGGCTAGGCTTGTTGCCAAGTGAGTTCCTTATTAGATATTTTGGAGGCAATTCCGGTTGCCAGAGTTAAAATTATTACAAACACCTGAAATATGAAATGGAATCTGCCACTATATGTATGTATATAGAGCGTGGGAGAAATAAAATGAAATTAAACGCCACAAATTTATGTAAAATGAGTTTCTATTTAGCTACCCTGCGGCATATTTCCCAGCTGAAAGGTAAGACAGTCTGTTAGACAAGATAATACGAATAGAGGAAGTGGGAGAAGAAGAAAATTGCAACTGTTGCCAACCTTGCTGATTGTTATTCCTTTATTTGATGATTCAGTGTGCGAACGCACGCAAGTGGCCTTGTTGACTTGGCGCATAGGCAATTTGCAATGTTAGATGGTAGTACTCAAACAAAAAAAAATGCAAGAAGCAATTCCGCTATGCAGCAGCATCCTTCGCGCCAAGCGTTTTCTCAACTCCGCATGTGGTATCGCATTGGGAGCTGGCGCACGTCTTTCCATTGGTAAAGTATCTCTTGGCTATATTAAATTTCAGAATTCGTGATGTGTTGACGGAAAAGATGCTGAAATGTTACTTTCTCATCCGAAGAAGCCAAGTAATTGAGTTTAAGTTTATACGTAAGAATATAGCAACGAAAGAAATTTGAGGTATTTATGTAAATGCAATGATGTTATTTTTATTTTGATTAGTATAATTCGTATTAACTACTGCTTGCTCACATTTGCATATATACAAACATAAACATAATTGCCATCGGCTGGTATTTATGCATATGCAACTTACCACTGTTTTCGCCATACAAACATTGAAATTCGATTCGTTTAATTCGGACTCAGTAAGCGTTGATTGGCGGGCGCGATTTCATAAATTTTGCCGCTGGCTGCTGTGTGGCTTGTTGATAAACTTGGCTAAGTGCAGTTATTATAGTCTGATAAGCCGGATTGTTCACTTTGCCAATATTTGCAAAAGTCACAAAACGTTCTTTATAAGAGATTTTTGTATTGCAAAAATATGTCAGGGGCGACTGCTAATTGACAAAATTTTTTTCTGTTTTTGGTAATGTTGCACAGACTCTGTGATGAACCTGGGTCCTACCGAGTATCAATGAGGATCTTTTGCACTCAAACTTTTGTCAAAATTCTGAAAAGTAGAAATAGGTAAGAAGCGTTAGGCATTCTTCACTGACTATTCCCATTAGATATTTTTTCAAAAGCGTTTGGCTGCTCATAATTCAAATTTTGTGAAGCAGAGAACGTGCCTTTAAATACTTCAACTGTTACATAAAATATCTGTTATTCAAACGAAAAATAAATATTACTGTTTATTAACTTCATTTATGTTGATTAACAATTGAAAACATTAAAACAGTCTGAACATTCGAAATTTTGATGAACTTATTTGTTCTCTTAGATGTGATGTTTTGCTACACGCTTAAGAAAGTCGCAACCCTGACAAGCATTATTTTTAGCCATAAATCTTATCATTCAGTGCAGAAAAAAAAAATCGCTAAAACAAATCAATTTATTTTCCTGCAAATCTCAAATTTGCATGTTTCTTTAATTTTCTGTACTTAATCATTCCGCTTTTACATTTGCTTTAATTTTCTATTTTACTTTTGGATACGAAAAGCTCAAAACAAATTTGTTGTTGACAAGTTTATTTTAGCAATTGGCTTATAAATGACCGCATAAGATTAATGGATTTTCAAGAGCATTTATTTCAAATGAATTATTTTGCTTCGTTGTTTTGAGTTATGATGCGAAAGGAAGAAGTTTGTAGGTTTTTTTTCTCTCAGAGGTGTATAACAACTTCTAGAAAATTTGCTTAGAAATTATTTATTTATTTCTTCTTCGTATTTGATTTATGTTATCGAAGACTTTACAAAAAGAGAGCGAAAATTTATGAGAATTTTCAATGTCTTTGGTTTAAGGATATGATATACAAATGTAGGGTATTCGAAAGAATAAATAAATACTAATTTTTTTTTTTTAATTTTTTTTTTTTGATGTTTCTAACATTTTACTAAAAAATAAGAGCCTTCTTTTGCGCTCATCTCTGTAAAAGATGTGGAAAATTTTACGAAATGCGTGTACATAAAATAAAAAAACAAAATATTCCATTCCATTAAATTATACAAAAACTTGACCCCTAAACTATGAAAAGCAGTCCAAAGAAAATTGAGTCAGGCAGCGACTCACATTCGACTACTTGAATGTTGAATTTGACACTTTGGCTTCCCACATCCAATGCATTAGCACTCGTTCCATGCTTTACCAAACTTTCAGTCCCTTCCTATACTAGTGAGCAAAATGTGCCATTTAACAAAGCTAAATGGACACAAATTTAATGTAGGCTGTCATTTATGTAGAGTTAACGCCAAAAGTGAAAAGTGCGCATTGCATTTAACGCGTTGAAATTTAATGGTTGGCATCATGAAGTGCTGAAATGTGAAAATGCAAGGCAATTGCGATAATATAAACTAATAACTATGTGATTGTAATAGCTTGTAAACTAACAAACCAAGTTTGCATAAGTACTATGCATCCATGAGGAGCATTATACCTATATAAAGAGAGGCTGAAGCCACAAGTTCACGGCTTCTTCGATTGCCACCGCATCACTAACATAAATTTCATTAAAACTGACACTTTTGCATTTCACGCTTTTAAGTTTGCCTGCCGCAATGCACCTGACAGCATTTCTATGACACACTACATGCCGGAAATGCATAACAGTACTAACTATGTTAGAATTAGTTCCGCTGAGTAGTTCGAAGGCTTCTGGTAGTGAAAGTTGCAAGGAATTAAAATTCCGTTTGCGCTCATAATCAGCTATGCGCTGCGCTGCTTGCGCCTGTACGCTTGTGTATTTATATGTTCGAGTATCTGAAACTTGGAAAAATATATGTAAATGTGCGAACAGTCTTGGCGTAAAATACTCGCAGTGACACAGCAAGTTCATTGTTGAAGCACTTGCCATGTAAAGTTTATTGGTGAGATAACCTTTGAAATCTCTTGCAGAACTTTTGTGAAAATGTTTTCGTTGTGATAAAGAGACCAAAGTGTGTTGGAGCAAATGAAGCGGCACAGGATCTTAATGGAATTTTAAATATTAATAGACAACACTTATATAGAGGTATCTAACAGACGGCGCTTAAATTTGCGACCACAGACCTGCGAAATTTAAATTGTTTTCCCTACCCTACGTATGTATTTGACTGTTCACAACAGGGTATATATATGTAAGTGTACAAACCGTGCAGAAAAGAACTAGCCATTAATAAAAAATAACCTACTTGTAGTTAGCAGTTTTTAACGTAGTACATTGAGATTTATTTTTATTGAATTAAAATTAAAAATTTACTTAAAACCCAACAGTATTTGTTGAAACCAAATAAATATAAAACACTTGAGGAAATTCAAATTTAACACCAGTAATATTCGGCAACACTAAAAAAATTAAAGAAGTAATTTTCTCGAAAAAATTAATGGGATGGTTTTTTTATTTTTTTTTTTTTTAGTTTATTTTATAAATATTTAAAATCTACCCAAATTGTTAATTAGTTTAAAAAGGGGGAAGGCATCGCATGCCTTTGTAATCAATTTGGACATAGTTTTTCGATAATTCAAAATTTTTTTAACTTATAAACCGGAAATAATTTTTGGATCACCTAAACGCATACATTTTTAATAATTTTAATATAGAACTTGGCTAAAAATGTTTGAAATTTAAAAAATGGAGGATGCATTTGCTCATTAGTTCCAGTTATTGAATAACTTAAAAATTATATCCAGTTTAAAAATGTCCAAAACTATACGCTTAATTTATAAATGATCAAAAAAATTTTTTATAATTACAAAATTAGTTAGTAATGTAAAAACTATACTAAATTTTAAAATGAGTTAAAGCTGATGTCCTATTTTTTAAGCACATACATATAACTGAAATGAAATTTACTCTACTATGGAACATACTTCATCATTAAATCATTGATGCTATTTATTTAAGTTAAAATATAGGAAAAAACTATTAGGCCAAACAACCCGGTTTATTTTGATACTTACAATGCGAGTAATGACATTATTTTAAATCCGTATTAACTTTATTATACAAATAAAGTCATTAATGTTTTTCTGCCCTGTTAACCTAATTGCTTATAACAGCATAAAAACGCATACTGGAATATTAAAGAAATTTAAAATATATTTTTTTAGCCATAAAGAGGACAAAATGGTAGAGCATATGTCTGCAACTCCTCTAAATCGGTGAAAGCATTGAATGAAAGCGTTCAGTCATCATCGCACGCTTCAACACTCTCGCCGATTGAATTATTACTACCGACAACAATGGCGCAGCAGCAAAGTGGCGCAAACATTGAACCTTTCGAAAACCAAAGGTATAAAAAAATCTACGACTAAAAGTGAGCGGTTCGTTTAACTAGGAGAAAATCGTACAAAGAGCATTAAACTGCTGACTATTTGTAATTACTAAAGGCCATTCATGGAAGTGAGCGAAAAAAAATTTATTGTCCGAAGGTACCATGTATACGGAGTCAATAGCGCCATTTCAGCCGGCTGGACAACGCAAGGAATGGTCGAGGGAAGTGCTGTTCGCAGCTGAAGTAATTGCTGGTTACGTTTGAAAGAGCAGCTCAAGTGCTAGTTAGCAAAAAACATTAAATTTTGCGCGCGAAAAAAACCGAATAAAAAATTTCTTCTTTGTTTGAAGAGTAAAACGTATGAAGAGGGTAAACCACCTTACAAAAATAGGACCAAATTTTTTTTTAGTAGGATCATCTTTTTAATAAAATCAAGAAGGAATTCCTTCTATTTTTAAGGTTATTCAATTATTTAAAAGCTACAAAGAGAAAAGGAAAAAGTCTGCATTGACTTTTCCTCGAATCCGGGACCTACTGAATGGCAGTTTACAGTTCTATTTACTTTGACTACAGTGGTCGCCTTACCAATACTATTCCAATTAGTACCACGAATTCTAAATAAATTCAAGAGACAACGCTTAAAACTAACAGTAATTCTTTTTCAATGAGTTCAAGAACACCTTTCGTAAAATTAGTAAGTTTTTATTTTTTAATGATGATATTCGTTTTAATTAAATCAATAAGAAATTTTACATAAAATCAATACGAAACCTTCGTGAAATTTTCTTCTTTATTCGACCTGATTTACGTCTTCGCCTAAAGGGGTTAATAAAGACAACATTCTAGCTTTTTATTTTCAGTCAGCTTGAACCGAAACATTTTATTTGCAAAAAAAAAATTCTAAATGTAATACCTAACTTGTGAAGAAGCTTGGTAAAAAATTGCCATCAGAAAATTATCGCAAATTACTTTTTAACGCACATTTTTGCATCGGTTACTCCTTTTGCTGAAATTAACTCTCGCAACTCTTGCCGGCATGGTTTCATATATTTCACGTCGACTTTTATTTTCATTTCCGTTTTGCATTTTATTCCATCC
>NW_016165688.1:17123-26711 GCF_001687245.7 Rhagoletis zephyria | reverse complement strand
GTATGGGAGCTATAGGTTATAGTGAACCGATCTTTGTAATTTTCATTGTGAGCATTCTGTTTATAATGGGTGCAAGTGCTGTAAAATTTCATGTTCGTAGCTGCATAAATGGAGAAATTATAATGAAAAATTTCATATCTGAACAATCAGTTGTATGGGAGCTATAGGTTATAGTGAACCGATCTTTGTAATTTTCATTGTGAGCATTCTGTTTATAATGGGTGCAAGTGCTGTAAAATTTCATGTTCGTAGCTGCATAAATGGAGAAATTATAATGAAAAATTTCATATCTGAACAATCAGTTGTATGGGAGCCATATGTTATAGTGGTCCGATTTTTCCGGTTCCGACAAATGATTAATACATTATAAAAATACACCCACCTACCAAATTTGATCCGGATATCTCGAAAACTGAGAGACTAGATTGCATACAAACAGACAGACAGACGGACAGACGGACAGACGGACAGACGGACAGACGGACAGACGGACANCTATCTCTTTTTGTTCTGGTACTTACAAACATCGTTATAATACCATTTCATGCTCATGAAAGGTATACAAATATTGTTATTTTTGTTATTCAACCACTGTTTGCTTTGAATATTTAACTAAATTCATAGTTACTTAAGCAATTGATAAACTTCGTCATTGATTATTAATTTTACTCGACTCATCGAATAAAGCCATAGTAGGAATTATTTAGTAAATATTTTCTGATTTTGTTTGGCAGACGAAAAGGTTGATTAACCTACTGGTTCGGTGCTCCTTCTTTGTCCCATTTGGTATTTTGTATCTTGCCGGAAACCGTATAACCATTTTAGTATAAAAATCTCAGTCTTGGCGCTATAGCCAACTTTGATTTCATCAAGCTTTATGCTTCTTCTTATTTTATTCAGTATCACACCGTTTCCTACGTTGGTTCTGCTTGTTTGCCTCTTCTAGCCAGAAGGCGCCTTTTGCAGTCACAAAATTAAAAAAAATGTGCGAAGGTTGAAAGCGAAAAATTATTTTAAGTACCTTCTAAGGTGCGCTATTTCCTTACGCACAAAGAGACTGTATTATTAATTTTATGAAAGCATGAGAAAATTGGGGTTAAGAAAAAAGATTTCAAAGTTAATGCTGCGCGAAATTCAAAGAAGGATTTAAAAATAAATACGTTCATGTGACATTACATGCATACATTTGTACATTAGGATGGGCTGAAAATCCGATTTTTGCTAAAGAAAAATTGATATGCTTATTATGCTCGTTAGGCTCACCTAAGTCAATAAATTTTCTTCGTTTACTTCGATCGCAAATTTGATCATCTACAAAAAAGTATGCATACAAAATTATGTAGCACAGTTGCGGGGAAAATTGCAATGTTGTTAAAAAAAGTAAGTTCTGGGAATTAATATATAATTTATGGGTGAAACACGGTCGATAAGTTGCTAATTGGACAAGAAATTTAATGTCATGAAAAAAGTACTTTTATGAAGTTATTTGCAAACTAATAGTTTCTGAGGTAAGTAATTGCGATTTTTGTTAAAAAGACGGTACTCCTGACCATGAACTTTTTGGTGAAATGAACTTTTAAGTCTCATTACGTAAACTTTAATACATTAGTAATGACATCAGACTAAAAAAAAATAGTTATTTTACTGATAACAGTTGTTTTGGTATTAGCCATCATGTAATTTACTAAAAACAAAATTTTTACACTTTGAACTTTGATTGGCTTAGGCGAGCCTAAGGTGTTGACCGAAAATTTTCATCTTTCATAGAGATTTTTTTCGAGCACAATTATTCGTATTTTTTTAGATATTAAAAATTAAAATTCTGAAAAAACGGATTTTCAGCCCGCCCTAATGTACATATATACATATGTATATCCACATTTACCGCTTTCCTCCACCTTAGCCAACTTTTTATTGTCACACATTTTGTCAACTATCTTTCCCTGATTTCCGGATAAGTGTGCTCCAATTCCCTGAACCATTTTATATTTATTGTAATTAAAACCGGTTGTTTACCTTCAATTGATATTGCTATTGCGTAGCTCGTTAGCTGATACTATACCAAACAACAGACGTTCAACCGAGCTATCTACACCCGCTTTTGAACACAGCAAAAGTAACCGGCAGCTAGCTAATGCCGCCACTGACAACTCTGATCCGCTCTTACTGCGCTAAGGCGTGTGATTTGTTGAAAAATTACCTACGCTTAACTTTAAGATGGCAAACCATTCGAAAGGTTACTACCTCTTCCTGCCTAAACCGCACTTCTCTCCAGCTATCTGCTCACGCTGACTCTTGCTTAAGGCTTTGTATATATATTTTTTCCCCGGTGAAAATTTTCAGAGTACATTAACGTATTTTCGATCACGTCGTTTGGTTTGAGTTTAAAAATGACTACAAATTACTGCAGTAAAACGTGACGGATTTGTTGCTATCAACGTTTTAACGGTGAACGCTTGGGAATGGTGGGAATGGCGGCAATGAAGGAGTGAAGTTGGAAGTATGGCGTCACAATAAAGGCGAAAAGTTAAAAGGGTAAGACTTCTAAGATTGAAAGAAGTCAAAGCAGCAATTTTTTCGCTGCTTAAACGAAAAGTAAGTGAATGCCGTTTACTTTAGTAGATAAGTGAAAAAAAAGCGAAAAAAGGCCAATGCAAAGAAAAATTTCCTTTCATACCCTTTCAAAGTGCTACTTATTGCTGTTTACTCTTTATTTATTTGCATTTTATTAATGGTTTGCTCTTGTGCATTTCTAATGAACGCAAGCAAGATATGACAGTCAAAGTCAAAGTAATAAAACTTGGTATTAAAAGGATGCAAAATTACAATTTGATTTCTAAGTAAAGCAATGTATGGCAAAGTAAATTTATTTATAAGCGAATATTTTTTTCCAAGTAAGTTTTTTTGCAGCGAAATTATAAATTATAAAATTGAAATTTAAAGTTAATTAGCCAAAGAGTATTTGTTTTTATTTCTAGCTTCTTGACCCAAAAACCGTGCGTATCTATTTAAAATGAACTTAAAGTATTTGTTTAATATCTAAAACCGGTCAGATATTTCCATAGCTAATAACAAATCTTAATGAGCAAGAAAAATATTTTCACCTTCTTTTACTTTTTTTGTTGTACGAATTTGTACTATTTTACATAGTTGCAAGTCACAGCAAGTTTGAATATTTCCGCAGGTTTAGAAAAAAACAAATATTCCAAAATTTTGAATTTTATGAAATTATTAAATTTCTTGTGATTTTTTATTTTTAGGTAAATTTCCAAAATTTTAAAAACTATCGAAATCTGGGTGATTCTATAAATTTTGGTAAAATGAAAATATTTTGAAATGTACAAAATTATTGGGATTTTAGAAAATTTGTATATTTTCCAAAATTGTGGGAAGTTTATTTGTTTTGAAATCCATTCTAAAATGTAAAGATGTGAAACATCACAAATTGTCGAAAAATTCGAATGTTCAGGGTACTTGTGTATAAAACCTAGAAAATACTTGGAATTCTACAATATATTAATATTTTTGAATAATTTCAAAAATTTTCCATTTTCCTGAATATTTATTTTGTGCTTTGTCCACTTCAGTACATACTATTTTAGTATGTTATTCACGATATATTTTGAAAAAATATTTCTCAATTTGCTAGAAAACGAAAGTATTTATTCCGAAAGCCAATATTTGGTAATTGAGAAACGCGTTTTACTACCTTCTTTCCTAATGCCGAAATCTTAGCCAAAAGATGTTGTCTAACCCTAGTCTTCATGCCAGTGAAGACATGTTGATCTGCTTATGGGACTAACGAACTCAAAAACCCAAAACTTTAAAGCCAATAACCATGATTTAGCATTCCGTTCACTCGAACTACTACCCACACACGTACATGTAAAGAAAACCATAGCAGCGTTACGAAAAATTGTTCATTAATATTCTACGAACGCAACATGCGCCACCACAAAAGCCACAACATGTGCGTACCTTAAAATTTTGCAAAACTAACTAACTCAACTGCCTCAGACATACATATGCTTAAATGTATGTATAAGTAGATATACAAATGGCGGCAACATACATATATTTAAGCACGACTCTTCTATCATTTATTCTTGTTTGCTAATGCTAATCCAATTAACAGCGTGTTGACATTTGCTCTCTTTGTGTGGTGCTTTTTAAGCCTATTTTAAAACTGCTTCGCAACTCAGGCCACAATCTCAGCCAGCGCATCTCCGCACATCCACACACATCCCCACATCCATACACATCCATGTCATCACTATTTGCCAAACGCAATCATTTTACTATTATCTTTCATACAAGCAAAATAAGCATCAACCGCATCCTTCACTTCCACTTTACTCCTGCACGCTTGACAGCATGCTACCTTGATTATGACAACAAGCATATTTTTCATGCTTATTCACCTTCATTTCGTTGTTAGTATTTTTGCATATGTATGTATTGTATATCCTTGCGTGCTATTACGTATGTATGTACATAGTTTTTGTGGCATAACTTTGTTGTCTTAGCACATTCGAGTTTTAGCTGCTTAACGTACACAACAAACAAACAAACAAACGAGCAAACGAGCAAAGCAACAGCAAAGAGACAACTTACTAACTGGCAGTCGGACCAGCATCAAACGCTAGTATAGAGTCAGTTAGACAGGCAGCCAGCCAGCCAGCCAAAAGGCTAGCAGAATGGCAACCGCAATGTGTCTATTTACATATTTTATATTCAGGTGAGCAACTGTGGCGCACACAAATACCCGCACACACACACACACACATACACGCATGGAAAGTGGGGTAAGAAAACGCAGGAAAAGTTTACAATGCTAAGTTTTTGGAAAATTTCAACAAGCGTATCACACGTGTCCGCACGCAACGTTTATCCAACAACAAATAAGGACTCGCTCTGTTTGCTTGTCGCATTATGCCGCACTACACTCCCCCCCCTTCCCCCCTCCATCCTGGTACCCTCTTCCCTAACAACATTTATTCGTAAACAGTGACAGCGGTTAGCTGGTTTTTAGTTGTTTCATTCTTCTCTCATTGCTTCCCCCCCCCGTTGGTGTGCCTGTACGCTTCTACGGTTGTGCCACAATCAAATTATGTGTGTGGCTTCTACAAGGTTTTGTCTTCATTTTCCTTTGGGGTACAATTTAGTTTTGATTTCATGTGTCTTTCATGCGAAATCTTAAACGCTTGCATGTGAATCAATGTGTGTGTGCGTCTCTAAATAATACTACTCTTTGTTTGAGTGTTGACACTTTTGTCTTTGTGCATGAAATTTGATTAAAATGAGCAAGGCATGCAAATGAGCAACATTTGCTTCAAACTCTATACTTAAAATCCTACTCACTAAAATAAAGGCCAATTTTGATGATTGCATTTGAAGGAAGGACATGAAAAACGTTTATTGTATGATGTAGGTATGATCTGCAGGTGATGTTCAATAAACCCAAAATAGTTTTCTTGTCTCTTGCTATTTCTCGGTTAAGATAATTTTTAGATTCATTTTGTTTTGGGAACTTGTAAAGGCGTTTTTGTTGTATTAATAAAGCAAAAAATTTCCAGCTTTTATGAATATGTAGTTTATCTTGGACGCAAAGAAAGGTAAGTGTGAAGATACAGAGGGATATATAGGGAATCGAGACGTATTTGCCGCAAAAAGTAAGGAAAGTAAGGGAGTGTGAAGATCTTGAAATGCTGGTCGACATGAAAAACACCCGAAAATTTTACCAGAAAGCTTTCAATGACAGGTAAGGACAATCCCTGCGACCTTGTGAACGATACCCAGAACGTAGGCAAATTATGGAGGGAATATTTGTCCACCATACTGAATGATAACAGCACTGAAAGTAGTACAGAAGATGAACCCGAGCCCCCAGTCTGTGATGTGGGAGTCGTTGTGCCACATTCTAACTATGACGAGGTACGTATAGCAATTACGCAGCAGAAAACAGCAAGTCTGCTGGAGCTGACGGCCTGCCAGCTGAGCTATTCAAGTCCGACAGCGAAGAGTCGATGAAGTGCATGCATCAGCATCAGGTGACTAAGGCGGGACCAGCCTTCTAAGCAGCGAAAGTCTTATCAAGGAGATTATGTGAATGGCTAGGGCCCACTGTCAACCACAAGGCCACACTCTATAAATCAATCATAATGTCCGTGCTTTTTCATAGCGCAGAAGGCTGCACAACTGATGAGGCGATGGCGAACACCACAGACAAAAAAGCAATGAACTTTATTAGCTTTACAGCGAAATGGATAGGGTGAAGCGAATTAACATAGAGCGGCTCCGCTGGCTTCGCCATGTCGTTCGAATCCCGAATGCCAACGTTCCTTTCCTGAGACGATTTAACCTGGACCCCTATGGTAATCGATGAGCATAGGCCAAACAAGTAACATTAGAAGGCGTGGATACATATTGCAACAGATTTATAGATGTTAATTCCAGTTGCGACCATTTTGAATAAATTTTGTATTGGACTTTAGTAATAAAAGTAAAAGAAAAGGTAACTCAGGTCTTTTAATTTTGTGTTGTTGTCAGGCGTGGTCGGCCCTCAGCAGGTAATGGCAATCTTCATAGTGCATGTCTGCCATGAAAAAGTTGCTCATAAAATCCCTTTTCCGTTCGGAGGCGGCGCAAAATTGTAGGTCTCTCCATTTGTGTGATAACATTAAGCCACACGTCTCAAACTGGGGAAAGGTCCGGCTAAGCTTTAAACAAAAATTAAACAAAAAATGTCTGTCAAGTATTTTTTTTGTTTTAACGATTATACGAAGCAACGCTGGTTACAACGTTAATTTAAATCGCCTTGGACTACTACATTGTTCTTTTTGCATAAAATCAAATTTATTTGAAAAATTTTAAATTGATGGATTTGTAAAGGTCTATACAAACAAATTTGATTTTCGATGATTTCCAAGGCAAAGGACTTACCTGCATTACTGTGGATAAACATTTTGCAAACAACCCATTTATCTATCTGTTGTCATTTATCATCTGCCGCGTTGCAGGTGTTTACGTATGGATGTACATAGTTATAATGCCTACACTACTGTAGGCAAGTAGCAAATTGACGTAGGCTAAAATACATACTACTACTTAGTTTTTGCAACAGTTGCTGCAACAGCTTAGTTTGCTTCGACAGAGATACACACATGTATGTACATACATATGTATAAATAAATAACCGAACAAGTATCAGCATGGACATCATTAATTTGACATTTAAAACTCATTATCAAGAACACCATTAAGAATGATAAATGATTAAAATGAAGTGGAAGGTGCAGAGGTCTTACGCTGCTCGCATTTTGTGCAAATGAATAAATATTGGCAGCCGATTTTTTTTTTACAGCATTTTGAAAGATCTGCAAATTGTTGTAGGTAATCAAAATAAACATTCCATATTCACAACCATACACTGAAATATCAAAGTCCAGAAATCCAATAAATTCACTGTTAGTTAAATTACGTATACGGCATGGCAGACGGCAGAATTAACAAGTTTAGAATCCAGTTAAGCCAGTTAAGCTGGAAGGCGTGGAAACCGACATTATTTTTGATAAAGTAATTTTTATATTTCAAGCAATTAAAAATACTACCGAGCATTTTTACAAGCTTTTATTAGGTTTCACCTGTGTGCAATAAAACCTTGCAAGCAATTTTTAACCAACTTCCCGTTGAGCTACAAACCCGTATCATGGTCATGTTTTAGATTTATTTCAAATTTTTAGGGTAGATAGGCAAATATAAATAATAAATAAATTTGAAATTTGAGCTTGATTAATAAATTTTTAAAAACTTTACAGCACAAAAATAAAAGCAAATCGATTCAATAGTATTCCAAATATCCCGAGAACGGGGCGAGGAAACAATTTGAAAAAAAAATCACACATACACACATCAAAATTCCCTACGAAAAGGAATATGTAAAATTTTTTGTTTTTTTAATTTTTTACATAAAAATTTTTTGAGTTTTTGAAAATATTTCGTCTTAAAAAATTAAAAAAATCACAATGGTAGCTCTGAGTATTTTGCAATATCTAAGTACAGTATCACGGGGTGCACTGTACAATAATTTTTTTTTTTTTACCGAAGTTGAGTAAAATGAGTAACTACATTACAAATTTAGAACTTTTTTTAATTTTCTTTAGAATTTTTTGACTTAACAGTTTGTAGCCCATTAAATTCTAGTATAATAAAGTACAAGTTCCAAGCGATTGCAAATTGGCGTTAATTTTTTTTCTAATTTTTTGGAAAACGGTTTTGCGCATTTTCTTCCATACGAAAAAAGTACAAAAAGCTGTCGGCATAAAAAATATTAAAAATCAACACAATTTTTCAGTAGCTTTAAACTTGCAATTTATTATACTAAAGTTTAATGGGCTACAAAATTATATACTCAAAAAATCCTAAAAAATATTTTAAAAAAATTGTAAATATGTAATGTAATTTTATTCAACTTCGGTGTAAAAAAATTCATAACTCAAATTATTGTAGAGTGTAAATAAAATTCATGACTTAATTTATTGTAGAGTGCACCTCGTGATTTTTTTCCATTTTTTTTTTGATGGCACATTTTCAAAAATATTTTTTTTTTATCAAAAAATTTGTATGTGAAAATTTTTTCAATAAAAAAAATTGTTTAAATATATCTTTTCATATACCTTGTTTATACCTACGCAAGAACCGCATTAACAAAAACCTGGTTTGACTCAACACATACTTCTTTCAAGTATTTATACCTCGGTATTTATTGCGCACTCGATGAAACCGTATTCAAAAGCAAACCAAATCTCCTGTTTTTATACGGCATTTCTTTAATGACTAACTTGCGCGGTTGACCGAAATGGAAGCGAACAATAATTCGAATTTAAAAGAGGATGTATAAAGAAACCCAGCTAAGAGCTAGAGAAAAGTTTAAAATTACAAACTTCTTAGTCATTCAATTTCCTACAAAAGAGGCTTGGAAGTTCTTATAAGCATTCCTTTGGACACCATTTTCCAGCGGAACATAAAATCATGGTTTGATTCTCTCGCAAGTCCCCAATAACTATCCAGTATATTTTTTCTACTCGCTATGAAGAGGTGATAGAGTCGTAGATAATATCATAGCAACATATTAATAGTCAAAACAAAGTGGACTCTATAGTTATTGGATGCCTTTTGACGTAAGTTTCCATGGAAAATCTTTAAAAAAAACTCAAAATAACTTTAGAGCCAACTTTATTTCGACTACGAATATGCCCCATAAAAATATGTATACAAAAAAGTTTTAAATTAACAAGAAATCGACGAATAAGAAACTGATTCATTCAAATATAATTTCGTACCGAAATTCATACCATCTTTTTTTAGAAATTAAAAAGAATCAAGTAAGAAAGTCTAAGGGCCAATTTCACAGTGCGTAGTTAACTCAGAATCGGCAGTTAACTAGAGATTTTCAGTACAAAAATCTGTAGCTAACTACCGATTCTGAGTTAACTACGCATTGTGAAATTGGCCCTAAGTTCGGGCGGAGCCGAACATTAAATACCCGGCGCAAGTATTAAATATATGTGTTCCACCTTTCCGAAAGCT
>NW_016165688.1:0-16656 GCF_001687245.7 Rhagoletis zephyria | reverse complement strand
GGAGGTAGGCGTGGTTATTGTCCGATTTCGCCCATTTTCAATACCATCCGTCCTACGCCCAAAAGAAGTGTATGTGCCAAGTTTCCTTAACATATCTCAATTTTTACTCGAGTTATCGTGTGCACAGACGGACGGACGGACGGAAGGACGGACGGACAGACAGTCACCGCTTAATCGATTTCTCTTTTCATTCTGATCATTTATGTATACATTTGTCTATATCTATCTCGTTTCGTTTTGCCTGTTACAAACAACCGTTATGTGAACAAAGTTATAATACCCTTGTGCACAAGTGCGCTCGGGTATAAAAATGTGTGCTTGAACGCAAGAACTCTAAGCAATCGCATTATATTTGAAAGTGAGAATGAGCGCAAAGAGATTGCCCGTCACCTGACCTCACCTGCAAACGAAAGAACAAACATATTTAAAAAATGTTGCTTTGTACATATCTATGTATAATTTAGCATACTCCAATATGCCAGTTACATAGTAAAAAATGTTGCCCCTGTGTGGCATCGAGTGCTATAAAAGAATTAAAATGTAAGCATGCAAAAATATGCCAAGATGTCTGAAATTACACCCAATTGTATTGTAATACACCCCAGCATGCAAATCGCGTTGCCAGCAGCTAGAATATCTTTCTCAAATACATACACACATACGTACTTATGTATGTATGTACGTTAGAGGTAGGTAACACCTACATGTCAGCAGCGCATTTTTTAGAATTTTATAAATATTCACTCAAATATGCACGCATATGCTGCCCAAAATGCAGTCCAGCTAAAAAAGAAAACATATACTTATATATTTACATACATATGTAAGTGCATTTTTGCTATTTTTCGGTTATTTCCGAAATGTGTAACAAGGCGTGCAAAAGCACATTTGGCATAACCAACACATCCGTACTGGCTTATTGCCTTGGTGTGGCATTTCCGATCAGATGTCAATGCATGCAGACTCAGACTTTCGATTTTGAAAAATAGCAGCATAAATATGCAAGCGTAGATTTGTGCGTGAAAATAAAATTGATTTGTGTTGTTATTAAATATTTAATAAAAATGCATACATAGGCGCTAGGAAACAAGAGGAGGTGATATACAAATAAAATATACTTTTTAACCCTTTGGTGGCTGATTTAATATATGTAAATAGTCAGCTTTTGGGAATACACATGCACCGACGCCTATATACATATGTATATGGGTACACAGATGCACTTTTATTTGTAGAAATATATTTTGCATGCAAAAGAGTCATCTTATAGCTGCACATTCATGGCATATTCTATCGAGGCGCCCTGAGGGCTTCGCAACACTAAGTCGCAGCTAATATTTAACTTGGCATTTTGTTTGCAACTCCCTTTGCCGTCGCGCTGTTGCTGCGGCCTCTTGCCTGCTGCTGGCTCTTCGCAACTTAAGCTTAGCTCATTTCAGACTACAGTAGATTTCACTTAAAGTGTGTCGCATTGCTTTCCATCTCATTTGCATAAGAAGCCCGCACAGCATTTCCGCGAATACGCTGCTTACTGGCTGTCAAACAAATCTAAATGGCAAATCTTGTTGCAAAGTGCGGCGAATGCAGCAAAATGGCAGCAATGTCAGCAACAAGAAGAGCAGTAACAACAATAATAGTATCAGCGTGTAAAAAAAAAAACTAGCTTCGCGGAGACCCGCAGTGTGTCGTCTGGGTACTGGGGTCGTTTTGTTTATTCCGGTTTCAATGTTTCTGTTTATTTTATTTTTTTTTTCGCCTCCATTTCAGTTTGCGCGTGCAACGGACTAGGCGGGCGCATTTACATTTTAATGTTCACTGAAAGTACTTTCAAATCGCATTCTTCCGTCTACTCATTTTGCTCGGTTTCATGTTTTAAAGCGCAACTTTGCTCTTCGCTGCTGCTCTCGCTTTGCATTTTAATCTTAATCGTTGCACTTAAGTGCCATTGCATTATTATTATTTTTTTCTTTTGCAACCAGTGGGTGGTGGCAATGAGACGCGTATATACGTACGTATGCAAGTGCGGCAAAGTTAGAATTTTAAGCTCTGATAGGGTAACTTTAAACGATGAAATGGAATTAAAAGCGGATGAAGCTAAAGTATGTAAAGTTATACCATAGAGTAAGTCCATGAAATTTAAATGAGTCTCAGAAAAATTAATTCATTTATGATAAAATTTCTTCAAAACGAGTAGAAACAAAAATGGAATAGATTTTAATAAATTAATTTGCCTAAAGTTTCAATACTATTGAAAACTGGAATGTGTCACCAAACCGACCCGCACAATTCACTGATTTAGATTTTTTAAAGCTTAAAGGTAACTGCTATCCTAACAAATTTTTTTAGAGAGTTTGTTCTATATAAGGAGGCTGTGAAACTCATTAACAAAGCAGCAACTGCAATTTTTTCGTGTAGTAAAACAATAGGTACATCAGGGGTTTAACTCGGGTATAGTACACTAAATATATATTGCAATTCGACGGCTTATTGAAAGATTGACCTATTTTTCAAGAATACTCTATTTCAGAATTTAGTTTAAGAATGCCCTATCTCAGCTGCCGCTTCAAAAATGCCCTATATCAATATAGGGTAGGCCGTTTTGTTCCAAATTCTGAGTTATGACATTCCTCAACCAAATTCTAATGTAAGACCGAACCACACTGGACATTTTCCCAGCAGTAAGACTTATGGATGGGGGACCTTCAGGCCATTCAGTCAACGACTATCTTGATACCATTCAGTATATACTATTATTGCATAGTGAGGGTAGACTCGCTTTCGATTAGAAACAAAAAAGTTGTGATGACAACACGGATTGGTTCTGCAAATTTCTATAAAGATAGCTTTCAACTTGATGGGAGAGTCAGAGCTGGGGTTTTCTTATTTGAACAGAGGCTAGAAATATTTTTTCACTTCGCCGATCGCTGCAGAGTACGTAAAGCAATTTGATAATACGGAGGCCGCGCGGCATTTCGTGCAAAGGCCTTCACAGTAAAAACGAAGTTTAATCTTCGCTGACAATCATTTAGCCCTGAAAGCTTTAGATTCACACATTGAAAATGCAGTGTCCCTTACTAATTCCGAAACTGAAGATGTAGCAGGGCGAAAAGGTACAGCAACCGACAAACTTATCTAACCCCATTTTTTGGATTAATTTTATTAACAAAAATCTTATAATCCTAAATTAAAAATTATTTATTCATTAACATGTTTAATATTCATGTTTATATTTTTAATTTAGTAAAGAAAAATCTCGATTATAAGAAGGGGCCCCTTAACACTAGATAGCCTGGAAAATCGACATACCTTGAAAGAGGAATATGTGTCATTTAACTCTTCATCTTTAGAATTAAGTTTAGTAACAAAAACTTGTAATTTTAAATTAAAAATTGTTTATTCATTCTAAACATAAACACGCAAATAATTGTTCAAGTTTTTCCATAGTTGACTTTCTCTTGGCCTTTCGCTTTTTTAACTTTTATTAAATCCTAATCAGAGTTTAATTTTTTTATGATTTAATTCGGTTTATTAGTTTCTGCTGTAATGTTGATAATTGTTTTTATCTAATATATGTACACACACACACATAGTTAGTATAATATGTTTACAACTTGATGCATATTTTTATATCTATGTATGTGTCTTTTTCGACTTTTATCTTACGCACCAATGTCAGCCTTCCGCACAACAATCGCTGCCATAAATTGTCAAAGTTGACAGGTGTATCAAAAAGTTGCCTCTTAAAAAGCTTTCTTTTCGCCTAATTAGCCTTGATTGAGCTGAAGTGTTTTTTGGTGTGTTGGTATTTTGACATTCTTACAACTTGCGCAATTTTTCCTTTCTGTTTTGTCATATGTACATATGTATGTGTGGCTGTGTATGTTGATAAATACGCAACTTAACACAGCAATAGTTTAGCATCAGTGGTTACAAGCACAAACAGTTTAGGAAATGTTACGCCAAAAATTAATCTAAGTGTTTCTTTTATACATGTTCTTCCTTTTTTAATCATTTTTGCTTGTCTATTAAGAGCTTATTGCTTTTTTCACTTTTCTTCTTGCATTTAAAGCCATTCGAAATTTTCGTACAGGTGGCAAAGTATGTCTGAGCTATTCAGATGTCTTTTTATGCCTCGAAAAAAAAACTTAAAACCTACTAAAGATAATAGAAGCCTGCATTTCTTTTTTTATTTTTTGCTACAATAAGACACTGATTGACATAATAAGCTGAAAAGTGCCTACAGCGGCGTTTTTGCCGCTAATGCGCAGCTGACAATTAGAGCTTGCGAAAAGATAAGACACAACGCCTGCAGACAAGTGGAAAAATTCTGATTAAAGCGAAATGCTCAGACGACGCCATGTGCTTAGCCATTCAACAGGCATTTTATATAATTTGTTTTTTATTATTTAAGGTGCACTAAGGTGTATAAGTTCGTTGGATTGTTGACATAAAATTATATCACATTTAATTGTTGTGTTTCAGACAATAATCCTAATGCCATGCTAGAGAAGGCATAATTGGAGAAATTGTAGACTTCTTTAAATTCCAAAAAAAAAAATGACAAACCGTTATTACAGTAAAATACCACAGGCCTGCAGTATCTACCCAAATCAGAGATGAGTTAATAATTTTGTGAATTACGCTTATATTTAGTGTTCAGAAACAAGGACTAAGGCACGAATTTGTAGTAATTATTATGATTTTTGTCAAACCTCGTTCGGCAGAAAAAAAACTTGCAAGCAAGGGAACTTGTGGTGAGCGCACATAGTTCTCTTGGAAGGGAAGTTGTAAACTCTTGCTGGAAAAATTTTAGTTCCTAGTTCTTTCGAGGTTCGTTCTACAAATAATGTGTTTACCAAATAGTTCGGCAAACATTAAACGGAACTTCATTAAATTAATTTGAAATCAAAAAGACCATAGTCTACCTTTTTTCTCGTAGATTGGAGTACTGTATTTGAAATTTATTTACCAGTCCAAATAAACCAGTCAACATTAGCTGAATTTTCCCTCAAAACGAGACGCTTTGAATATGATTTGGGTGTGCCAATTCTAAATATAAGCCAGCCAGTACGACCCTATTGTGTCGGATTGTAAAACAAAACGCAACAAATATCTTCGATCATGCACCAAATTCTTCTCATATGATTTTGTTTGAAGTTTTTCAATTTGTCAAACTCAAATAGCTATTACCGGGTACACTTTATGAGTAAAACAAAATTCGTGGAAGGAATTCACGGCTATGCTTTATCTAAGCAAGTCTAAATAAATACTTGAAAGACGAGCAAATAAATTTAATAATTGTCATTTATCCATTCAGGAAACAAATAAAAATCTGCGGTTTACGTTATATACCTACTACTCACAGATATACAAACGTACATCTTAAAGGAAAAGGACTATGGCAAATGAAGTTCAATTTAGCATCGCTTACGTGAAAATTATCGATAAATATATCAATATAACTATATATTTACATTTGCAGCATAGGGTATCCACAAAACTATTTATAAAAATATCGATAAAAAATCGACGGAAATATTGATCAGCAATACTCATAAACAAACCTGTGGCAACACCAGTAAAAAATCGGTAGCAATAGCAATCACAATTGGTAGCAATTTCGATAGAAAACTATACCAATATCGACCAAATATCGAGACAATATAAATATATATGTACATTTATGTTTATAGCATAGGGTATCTAATAAATCATTTATAAAAACATGGTTAAAATAATCAACGGAAATACCGATCAGAAAATCAAGAGAGATGTTGATAAACAAATTGGTGGCAATATAAGTAAACAATTCGCATTAATCATATCGTATAAAATTGATAGAAAAATCAATCAAAATCGATAGCAATGTCGACATAAAATCTATAAAAATGTCGATAAACAAATCAGTGGGCGATTATTTGCCAATTTAAATCGATGCAATATGTAATAACAAATCTTTAGGAATATCAAATCAATAAAAATATCGATATATCTATACCTACATTTTCTTTTGCATATATTGGTAACAATATCGATAAATATTTAATAATAATAATATCGATAAATATAATACGATTTAAAAGCTAAATTTTTTAAATTTAAAGTAATCAATCGATTACTAGTTACATATTGTAAATGTGAAATATTTTTGTATTTGCAAACTTTATTAAGGGACTCACAAGATGTCATAACGGTTCAAATGGTATTAAATCAAAAATTGTTTGTAGCTGCGTACTTGGAATCACCTAAATGTTATTATGTTAAAAAATGCATGACTTTTTATGTGAAAAAGAGTATGTTTTTCACATGTAAGCCTTCCGTGCGAAACAGGTTGACAATAAATCATAAAATGCATTTTAAATAACCAGAGCCGATTCACACGGTGGAGTTGAAGACCCAGCTCATTGTTAAATTCAATCAAATTAGTGCCCATCACTACATAAGCACTAATGTCGAATCTTGCTGTACCCAATTTATCCGGTTACACTCACAATTTCTTTTACCACTTCGCAGTTCATACATACTCACTCGCCCGTACATACAATTGTATGTAAGTATGTTCATAAGTTTGAAAATTTATTTGCATTGCTGTCACAGTTTAATTTATGGTTTTCTTTCTGCAACCCAAAAACAACAATATGTAGAATGTGGATGACTGACTGATTGTCGAGTATGTATTTGCATGCTGAGTGGACTTTTAGGTTGCTGGTTGCCGCCCAACTGCAACGAAATGTGAACAATATCATCATTTCTGGTGGCTCTCTGATTGTGGTATAGCTATAACCAATATTGTTATTGTTGTACCAACAACAAATCTGCCACACTTCAGTCCGAAAAACCGCAACGTTTTATACTCACCAATCTTGTTGCATGCAACAACTGTGACTCAACGACTGACTACTTTTGCCGCCTCTGATTTTATTGTTGCCGTAAACGAAAGGCAGCAGTTACATTTTGTAAGGACACAGAATTATGTATGTACATATACTCACACAATTATATGCATCTAGTAAAAGGATTTATAGCTTTCGCAAGCAAATGTACTCAAGAGAGTGTACATACATACATATGTATGTATATCAGTGTGTACGTATGTGTCTGTTTGTTATGTGTTTGCACACATTTCTTTCCTGGCTGGTTATTTACTGCCTGTCTGACTGGCTGGACACATTCGCTGTAAATTAAAAGAGAATTTTTGTGTTTGCATACTCCCTTCGGGGTCATGCATTGCAGCTGTGCCACACACTCCCGACTGACCTCATTGAGCAGTACTACTTAGTATATGTATGTATGTATATGTAGAAGTTGAACAGGCGCTTATGCATAGCAGCTTTGAAATGTTACAATCCACGGCCTACTTGACCGTACATAAATTCTCGATTCGCACATTTGAGTTTACATACAAATGCATGTGTATTGTATTTGTGCGCCTGGGATGCTAAATAAGATTAAGAGAGCTTACGTCTGTGTGCGTTTTTGGTAGTAAGCCTAGCAATTAAATTTTGCTGAATGGCACTTAAGCCTCAATTTTATAAGTGAAATTCCGATTAAAAGTCTTAAAAAAGTCGAGTGCTTATTTTCTAAATATTTCGGTGCTACTCATAATTAAATTACATACATACATTTTGGCCAACTTTCGAATATCACACCTCAATATTTTAAGCTTTCGCCCAAAGTACTTCGAATGCTGAGCTTATGTGCAAGTATTTACAATTTCGTAGCATTCTTTTTCCTTCAGCTATTTTCTTATTTGCTCGAACACTGCTTACTTTGCAAACCGACAGACAGTTTACTTCGATATATTTTATTGGCAGCAACAATAATAAATTTACCTTATCTCTTTGGTCTGGCTAAGGTTGTTATCCGCTTCACTGTCGCTTTGGCCGGTGTTTTGTTGTTTTATGTGTCTTTTTTTGTTTTTTGTTTTCATATTCTGCTTATACTTTGTTTCTCCCTGACATTCACCTATTGTCATTTATGGTTGCATTGTTGTCGCTTTATGTTTGTCTTGCGGTTATCTTGGCAATAAACCAATTTTTATGCGTGACCAAGTATTGTTTACATTTACGGTGTACACCTCTAACTTATCGTTTCCGTTGCCTGTGATTCAGTTTATTTGCATTTCGAATTTTCGTATTCACCACTATTACATTTAAAGACATAAAATGGTGTGGCATTGGAAAGTTGGCAAATACTTACATTAGCTATATCAACCGCGTCATAAGCAGTATTGGAAGTTGAGAAAGAAAACAAAATCACTCAAAATATTGCCAGTTTTAAGTCCTGAAAATTCTAAACCTGAGCAGAATACTACTTTTTCCGATTCCTAACACTTTCTGTAAGTAGGTCGCTCAGTCTAATTTAAAAATATAAAAAGATTAGATCATGGAATTGGATGGAAAATTAATTGCAAAAATAATTTCAGTTTAAAGCTTTTTCGGAACCCTAGGTACGGTGTTATGCTTTGTTATGTTATGATGTTGTGCTATGCTAAGTTATGTTATGTTAAGTAATGTTATGTTGTTGTGTTATGTTTTGTTATGTTATGTTATGTCTGGTGCTTTGTTGTTTTGTGTAGTGTTATGCTGTTATGTTTTGTTTTGTTACGTTATGTTATGTTATGTATGTTATGATGTTATGATGTTATGTTATGTTATTTTGTGTTTTGTTTTGTTGTGTTGTATTGTGTCGTGTTGTGAAGTGTTATGTAATGTTAAGTTATGTTATGTTGTGTTATGTTATATTTTGTTATGTTGTTCAACGCATTTGACCTCAATTCACTTCAATACTCAACTAAACTCAACTCGGCTCAACTCAGCTCACCTGATTTAATTTAAAAGGTTGAATTTCAACCGCTGGGCGAACACTAGTTGTTGTTATTCCCACGTACTTAAAGCCAACAGCAATGCCTACCTCGAAATTCGGAAGTGTTATTTTTGACTTAGTAGGTAATTGAGCAGTAAAATCTACACTATACAAACGAAAATCCGATTTTATCAGGGAGTAACCAGTTAGAGACGGACTGCGCTTAACTCCGTTTTTCTAACTCCAGCTCCAGCTAACTAAGAAGAAATAGAAATGGATACCGTCTATACTATAATTTAGTCACATGCCGAAATGTAGGATGAATATAGATAATATAAAATTCACGATCGTCCGTGTCTGCTGCCAATGTGCAATTTTATAAGATCGATTACGCAAATCTATTTCGAATTCGAACTAGTTCAAACGATATATAAGATTTTTAGAAATAACTCAACTTCCTTGTTGCAACAAATACAAAAAAAGTTGAAGTTGAAGTTAAATTTCCATTTTCTCTTGAATTAAAATTTTAAACAGGTGGCAACCCTCATCGAAAACTTTAAAAAATAGTTTAGATGTTAGTCACAGGTATAAGCGATTTGTGTGCCGAATTTCAACTAAATCCGTCTAGCTGCTTCTGTGTGGAGAGAAAACTCGCATCGATCGGTTATTCTAACTTGAAATCACCCTGATTCACAATATTGATGTTAGCCGAGAGAGATTTAAGGAGTTTTTGGTCTGACAATACTTCTCAAAAGGGTCGCCATCTGTTTTAAAATTCAAATTTAATTAAATCTTGCACAGGTCATTTAAAATATTAAAATATGGGTGTCAAACAAGAGGGTGGCAAGAAATCTTTAGTTTAAACATTAAGAATATTTTCTAGGTTGCCATCGGTTAAAATAATTAAATTTAAATTACATATATAATAAGATAAATGAATTACTAAGAGATGTGTATCAATCGAAGTGGGTTTGAAATGACTTCAGAAGGGTTGCCACATATCTGAAAATATCAAATTCATCTTAATTCATCAGTTAATTTAAAAGTGTATCCTAAGGTCAGATGAAAGAGATTTAAGAAGATGGGACGTTTGAAAAGGGTTGCCACCTGTTTTAAAAATGGAATTAAGTTAACTTAAACGCAAGATATGTCTGTATATGATATATTTAAATGTGAGTTTCAAACGAAGTAGTTTTATGACAGTTTTAGTTTAAAAATACTTTCGGTTAAGGTTGCCACGTATACAAAAAGTCATATCTATCTAACTATGTATGTATATAATATGCGAATTCTTTTTTAAGTAGGTCATCAGAATTGCACCGCGCTTTCGAATTTCTTAAAGAAAACGTCGAATTGAAGAGCTTGGCCCGTAAGTGTGAAATATCGTTATATTTTTTGAAGTTAAAACTTTTTATCGGTACAGGGTGATTTAAAAATAGCGAAGCCGAACTATGCGAGACTTCTCTCCACTGAAAAAAGGGCTGAACGGGGTTGAAATATTTTGTAGGCTTTTGAATGGGGGTGCCATCTCTTTAAAATGTCAAATAAAATTTTAGAAGTTTTAACGCCACAACGGTGTATTGTTGTATGTCGTAAACTCTAAAAGCTTAAATAAATGTTTAGAGGACTTGAAACCACAACCAACGTTTCTGTAGCACTACGAGAGTTAACAATAGGATTTTTGTGGTACCTTGGAAATCCCCTTAATATATTTTTAGTCGTTTAAAGTTTACAACATACAACAAAACGACACTTGGGACACAGTTGTGAATACCCCAATTGGGTAATATGGGTAATAGAGAAAGAAAACTTTTTAATTCTCTCATCGCCGCTATTATCTGCTATCGTCCCGCTTTTTAATAATAATTTAAAGCGTTTTTGCAATTAGCCGCTTGCCCTTCCGACTAACACCAATATCAACTAAGGATACAAAAAAAAAGTTATGTTGTATTTCATACATAGAAAGATGGATCTACATATACATATTTATTTCCTTAAAAACACCAAGCGTAATTGTTATGCATCGATTTCACTTAAATCGCCATAATTGCTTTCTGCATACATACATATCTATTACATAAGTACGTATTATACTCTGCTAATTATGCTAATAATAACAAATTTATTAAAGCGTATCTATATTTCACTTGCACTTGAATAACCTCAACAAACCCGAAACTAATTAGCTACTCATCAAACGCTATTTAATAACACTCGTAAATAATGTGGCATATCTGAGTGGTGCGTAGAAATTTTGCATGTTACTTAGCAACAGTTCCACCTTTTATTGCAGCAAAAAATATACTGGATTTTTTTTCGCATAAAATATATTTATTTGATAAATTTAATCGCAGCTCATATTTGCTTTTTCAAGAGCAAAGACTTAATTTTTTATTGCTAACTCTATAATTAGTAACACAATATGTGCTCAAATAATTTTAATGATAAGCTTCTTTTCTTCGAATATATTATTCAAAGCAAAGCTGGTGAAAACTTTATCTGTGCAGAAATTGAAAAAAAATTAATACATTCTTTAATTTGCTTGACTTTTTGCATCAAAAAATAGAAAAAAGAAGGCACTTATTAACTTTTCACAATACCCACATGTACATATGCTTTTTATAGATATACATAAAAATATTACACCCCTATACAAACAATTTAAACACTTTCCCAAGTAACACCATTTAGTTAGGCAGCTAGCAAGGTTTTCAGTCAAAAGGTAAGACATCGTCGCGTGTAATCATTTTACTTATAAGAAATAGCAACAAATTTTAGTTATGTTTGTTTTCTTTTGAGCACAAACTATGAATAGCTTTTCGATTTTATTTTGAGGAAAAATGTTTCTTGTTTCTTTTTATAAGAGTTTTTTATTTAAAAATCACAAAAAAGAAAGTTAAAATTTAGTTTAATTATGGACCCGAAATTTCGCGAAAAGTTCCAAAAAAAAAACTTATTAAACAGTAAAAAAACAGTTACAAAAAAGTTACAAAAAAAAAACAAAAATATGTAGATAGATTCTGAAAAATAAATATAGAAATTCCCACAAAATAATAACTACCCTAAAAATAACAACGGTTAAAACACGAAGAAACCCCAAGGCTTTCACAGATATTACAAAAAGTCCCGAAGAAATCACCAAAAAATTCCGCAAAGCCCAGATATTCACAAAAAATGCCGAAATCATCCAGAAACATTGCGAACAGTAAAACAAAAAAAAAAAAAACCGAAAAGTACAAAAAATAAATCCAAAATATTTTTAGAAGTCTGAAAACGACTTGGAGAATCCATCATTTCATTTCGAAGTTTGAAAAGTAAAACTTTCGTTGGTGAACTTTGCATTTTATTTTTCCCTTAAAAAAAGGAAAGCAAAAATATGTTTTATTGCAATAGGAAATCATTAAATACAAACAAGTTTTTCTATCATTTAAAAACTTCTTTCTACTATAGACCTATTCACCAATTCAATGGTTATCATAAACCCGACGGCTTCAGCGCCTATTTCAAAATTTCAGCAAAGGTCCTCTTCTCGTTTAAGTACTTACTTAACCTAAGTACCTCCGCGTACGTAAATAAGCACTTCCGAAAACTTTTTTTTTTGTAAGATAGTTGAACGAGTTTTACGGTGTGTCTAATCAATACTCATTTTTTTACACTTTCTTTTAAAAAATGCATGTACTCACATTCAAGTCTTATTTAAGTAACCCTAAGCAAAAATAAACAAAAAGTTTAATCCTTACGCCATTTTAAAATTTTAAGATAAATTTCTAGTGTCACAAAGCACTTGGATACGCAGCAGCAAGCAAATGTCCTTAAATAAGGAAAGTTTTAATACACAGCCTGCGGATGGCACTGCTTAAGAAAATTTCATTTGATAGCTTTCGCCAGCTTTTATTTTCAAGATTCATGCATTAATATCATCTATAGAAAATACAAAGAATATAAGCAAAAGGCAATGATGCAGTGCGCTTTCTAAGTTGCAGTAGTTGAGTAAAATGCGAAGAGGTAAAACTATCTGACTGACAAGGTTGTGGCAGTGGAAGTGCAACTTACTTTTATTTGCTTTAACATTTTCAACTACGGATATTCTTATTACAAGCGTTACATTTGTAATTGCTGTACAATGAAGTTAGTCTGGCATTTTTGTAAGCTGTAAATTAAATTTTGCTTAAAAATTTTCAAAATGTATTTAACCTTGAAGATAACATCAAACCCAAAAAGTAAAAAGCGTGGCCAGATAGGGGCAGGGACGCTTGAGCCCTACTCATCTTCTGTAATAACCTCGAATTAGGAGAGTTATTATTATTGGCTACTGCTTAGTGGGGATACATGACAGCATAATGGAGATTCCAGCAAACCATTTTAGCCGCAACAGTAGGATCGAAGAGGAAAGCGAGAACATAGAACACCTCCTCTGCCACCGCCAGGACTTAGCTTTGAATTAATTTATCGATATAAATCGGCTAGACTACTCTTGTAATTATCGATAACATATGAATACCCATATATATCGAAATCGTCCATCCCGGCCGGAAATTCTCCAGACAATGCCCCGATGCCGTTCAGAGCCTGGCTATATTTTCGTAACTGAGATTTTATCGACAGTGTGAAAACAGGTCCTGGCAAAAAAAATCCCTTCTACAGGTAATCTATTCTGGTGCAAGCCCTAGCATATAAAAATTAATCATAGATAATCACTTCTGGCGATGAACAGATTCTCTCTCACGCAGGCACAGGCACTCACACGCAATATCTTGTCTTGGGTAACCAGTTCAGGTGCTAGGTAGATTTTCTCAAGTAAATTTTCGTTGGCAGCGCTAGGACAGTATCTTCTTAAAGTCAGAATAATAGTTTCCCCTTAAGTTAATAATTTTTGGTGTTGGGAAAGTTGCCTTAAGTGACACACTTTTTAGCAGTGCCTTGATTGTGACAGCCATACAATAATATACCATCAGAGTACTGATTATTTTCTCCGAAGCTAAACTTTTTTCCGATACCGTTAATTATAATGTTAATACTATACTAAAATATCAGCCCCTAAAATATTACAGATACTATTTTTAAATTGTATGTATACTAGGGGGGTCAAAAAATTCACGAGAAAAAATAAAGACCGAATCTGAATTCCCTCACACGCTAAAATTGGTCTTTTGTCAAAAAAATACCCCTTCTTTTTTTATTTCGAAAGCGAAAAATATTTAGCGGTCGCTCAAAGCGCTTAAAGTTTTCTGTGTATTTTATATGGGTGAAAAAAATTTCGTGGAAATGGTATAGAGTTATTAGATTAGATAGTTTTTCGATCGAAAATCTCTGTTTCTCTTCAAGAGACTTTCTAAATAATAATTCCCAATTGATTAATATATCAATGTTTGTACTAACGATTTTTTATAAATCCCACTATGGCATCTTTTTCGGTTTTGGGTGACCTATAAAAATAGCTAATACTAAAAAATGGTTAAATAAACAATTGAGTATATTATTATTGGAAGTTTCTTGAGGAGAACCAGTATTTGGCGATCGAAAAATATTTATTTTTAAAAATCCTAAAATATTTCTACGAAAAACTGTCTTTTTCTTGGAGAGGCCACAAAATATATTTTTTTCGAAATAAAAAAACAGGGAGATATTTTTTCGGTATAGAACAATCCTAGCGATGAGAGCATTAAAATTCCGACTTTACTTTTCTTGGACCACACCAATGTATACCCCCAATCGGTCTCGCATAATTATTAAACTTACGCTAAATTCTCTTTCCGTAATATTTTTCTACATGTGCAAATTTAAATAAACCCATTTGAAGTCCCTTATTTTTTGTAGCATGCCATTTTCCATTTCGTCCTTGTGTCTACGATTCTTCAACCGCATATCGACCATGTAATCAGTGCACAAATTTTTTTTTTTAAGTTTGTATAATTTTCCACTTGGAAGATCAAAAGTGTAAACATTTTATGTTCGTTATTTCTCAACGAGCTAAGTATGCTTGTTAACCCTTTCTTGGCTTTCACGTGCCTCACTTATGTATGTATGTATGTACAGCCTGCGCAACGGGCTTTTGTGTGCGGCCATTGCGGCAAAGTCAGACCAGACAACTGCCAGTCAAGCAAGCAAGCAAACCAACCAGCCAGCCAGCCAGCCACCCACCCGACCTAACAAGCAGGCAGCAAACAACGATGAAGAAGATACGAGAGCTTGCAGCCGTGCAGCCAGACAAATAACCGAAAAGCTGCATCAAGAGCGGCGAGATGGCAGCACACATACTTACATATGTATCTTTGCACATGCATATTAGTATTTGCATAAATATGTATACATAAAAACTTAGCTTCACACATTTACATACACAAATATATGGCAAATATAGCCAACAATAGTTTGAAGTGGATACTTCGGTGCTCATCTGCTTACACAGTGAATAATGTGCATTTATGTGATATATCTATATAAACGAGCATTAAGCCTGCATATCATTCACATACACGTACATACATAAATACATACATATGAACGTGCTAACATAAATGTGAATATGACATAATGCAGTCATAAATGCAAGTTGTGCCACTTTCGTTGACACCCAAGCCACAACGATAACACTCGAGAGCGCAGTAACTGCAGCTGCAGCAGCGAATGGCCATGTGCTACCTTTATGGAGTGCACACACACGTATACATATACATATATACATCTGGCTATGTATGTGAATGACGACGACCCTTACAAATGCAGTGCATACAAACTTCTTTCAAAGTACCTAAGTCACGACCCTGACTTATGCGACCCCTTACAGTTCTGCTATGACTTTGCTGCGCTTGGGTTTTCACTTTTATGCGAATGTGTCAATGTATGCGTGCGTGAAATCTAGTTACCTTCGTATGTATGCATTTTTGTTTTTACTATGTTTTATGACATAATTTCTATGCGATATGAATAAATTTATATGAAGAATGTTGGAAAGCGAAAACTTAGCCACCAACATGCAAAGTTTAAATGCTTCTCTGTTAAAGTGATTTTGTGCTTAGTTGCGATGAAAATTATATTAAATGAAGTGAGCAGATCGGGCTATTTTGTTCATCATCGCCCCTTTTTGAATTCATTGCACCACTGCGTTATTTTCTGATAGTTAACCTTGTTTGCTTATTAATTCTTTCTGCAAAGGCGTTAATAAGCAACTACTTCTTTCGCAGCAGTACGAAGTAATAGGAGATGAAATTTATTCCTCTGCCCACTTGTATCCCGTCGATGAAGGGTTGTTTTTTTAAGCAAGATTATGAACTACTGAGATTACAGTTTTCGACGTCAAAAGGCGCATACGGCCCTTGGTTGCTAAAAGGTTGCGATCCGAGTCGAAATTAGTTGCTCATTTATTCTATATGTGGGCTGATACCTGTGCATTTAAGAAAAGTTTTGTTTAAAAATTTGTAGTCATTCATCAATGACTTTATAGGAAATATTTTTAGAGGAATATTAAATCAATCAATCTTGAATGTAGCGAATAAATTAATGGAAATGGGTAGAGTGTTGACATACATATGTACATATGTATGTATAAGTGCTTAAATATANAGTGGAAGGTAGGTGGGGCGGTGAGCTCTCCGATAAACAAAAAATTTTCAAGTAAAAGTGTCACCGTTTTTGAAATATTTACATTTTTTTGAACTAAAAAAAATCTCGTATTTGCATACACATGCTCTGCTCACACACACGCCAGAAACACATTCAACCCCGCAAACATATTCCGAGCGTTCAGAATATATGAGTCCGAAAGGTGTCGTAGGTAGGTAAGAAATATGAGTTTCAAAATCAAAAAAATTTTTTACTCTTATATGAATCTTTTAGGATTCATATATGAGC
>NW_016165687.1:0-26715 GCF_001687245.7 Rhagoletis zephyria | reverse complement strand
TGCTCCCAGGATCCATGTCGGCATACACATCCTTATCGCTACGCCTTTGGAAGCCTAGTGTCTGCTCAGTGGAAACGCCAATTTTGTTGGCTGCGCGCTTGATAGCCGCTTCTATGATCTTAGTTGCGCTAAAAACGGGAAGGTCGAGCGCACTGGACGTGGTAGGCTTGGGCTCTTTTGGTACCAGCGACTTTGGCGTCGTAAGCGAAAAGAAGGCTTCCTTTTCGCTAGACGCATCTACACTTTCAGCGCTGGTTGCATCGTGATTCGTTGTGGGGAAGGTGGTGCTTGAGCTTATAGCACCCAAATTGCTTATTAGGTCAATATACTCTCCATTGGCTTTGGGACGCTCTGCAGTGACTATATGCACTGGCTTTGCGGTAGTAGACTCCAATTGTTTTTCAGCTCTTTCATTGTTCGCGTGGTTCGTAAGTTTGGTCTCAATCTGCTGGGATAATTCTGTTGGCAAAGTGATGCCTAATTTTTCCAACTCCTGAGCATTGCTCAAGATCTTTTGCAGCTCTTCGAGATCAGCCTTCTGCTGCCCATTACCGGGCTTTTGCGGTTTGTGTGTCGCAATGAAACGCGGGGGCTCCTTCGTCACAGTTTTTTGTATTATCGGCGGCTGCATATTCTGGTACGAGTTGCGCTCCTCATCCTCGAGTTTCTTAAAGAACTCCTGATACTGTTCAAAGTCTTTGTCGAATGATGAATTCTTTGGGTTCGCTGGTGCCGGCATAGCCAACTCACGTAACTCCTCGCTGGAGGTGGGTTCTGGCACAGCCTCTCCCTTCTTGTCCACATGTGACTTTGTTGGCTGCTGATGTTCCGGCGTGAGTATGTTCTCGAATGGTTTGTACTCATGCGCCTTCTCGGGGTAAATAATCTGCGCTCCATTTGTGTTTTGTACGGCGTGTGTATGCGCCGACGCGGAGGTTACCAGATTGGACAAAGTCGAGATATCCTTTGTATAGCTGCTTACAGTTGGCGTAGGCGTGGCTGGTTCTAAGATGCCCTGCACGCCATGGATCTTCACGCGCTCTAGTTCCTGTACTTTACTCAGCAGCTTCTGTAGTTGCACAAAGTCGCTGGGATCCACTTCTTGCAAGCTGCTACCGGAGCCAGTGTCATTGGTGATGTCGATTATTTTTTGTGCGAAATTTTGTGTGCGCTTGCCGGAAGAAGGTTTCGCAGCAGTGGCCGAAGTAGAGATTTCAACGCGTCCAAAAGCGCCTTGTTCCGCGCTCGCAACCTGTTGGTAGAGCTCTTGCAGATGCGCGAAATCATTCGAGGGCGCACGGAGTTCATTGGATTTGGGATTAGGCGCATTTACCTTGCGCGTAGTGAAACCAACGAATGGTATGGGCGTATCCGTTGTGGTCGCGCGTATGCTGTTCTCAAGCTTATCCGAATTCAAACGTTCCAGCTGTTGTACACGATTGATGAGCTCCTGCAACTGATCGTTGTCAGCGTCCGGCTTCTTGGGCTTTTGCGCGCTGAGGCCATTTGTGATGCGCTGAGCCAAATCGATCGAACTAACGGCAGGCGTTGGCGTAGTTGATGTTGTGGTGCTAGTGGAAGTCGTTGTAGTTGGCGCGCTTGTGGTGGTAGTGGTAGTAGGTGCAGGTGTAGTTGTGGTAGTAGTTGTTGTGCTGGTGCTAGTGCGCGTGCGCTCCAACTCTGCAAAATACTTTTGCAGCTGCTCAAACTCGCGATAGCTAGGCGCTGGCGTGCGCGCTGTTGTTGAAGTTGTTGTTGTGGTAGTAGGCACAGTTGTCGTACTGCTAGGCAGCGCGCCTGCCTGTTCAAACAAGCGCTGCAAGTCCGCTTCATTCAAACCACCAAATGGCAAGGCGCGCTGTGTGGTCGTTGTTCTTGGCTTCGGTGTTGTAGTTGTCACCACTACTCTCCCAGTTTGTCCGGCACGCGCCTGCTCATATAACCGCTCAAGCTCGCGATCGTCGGTTAGCAGTTTCTGCAGATTCAAAACGTCTGCACCACCGAGGCCTCCGAGCCCACCCAGCCCGCTTAGGAATCCTCCCCCCGCTCTTACTGGCTGAGCTTGTGGCTTCTTTGTTGTGCGCGCATTCGTCTGCTCCAGCGACTGCAATTGCCGCAAGACTTGCTGTAGTTGTGCCACATCCGGCTGCGCTGAGCTGCGCGTAGCTGGCGTGGATTGCAGCGCAAGCTCGTTGAAACGGTTCACTAAACTCGCCGTGCGTGGCGTTGGTGTGGCGAATTGCTGCGTGCCTGTGCGTGCAACGCTAGCAGGTTTTGCAGTGGGTGCAATATTCTTCAGCACATTATCTGGATTAATACGCAATCTCTCAAGTTCCTGTAAATTTTCGAGCAACTTGTTAAGTTGGTCGGTGTTAGTTGTTTCGGTCTGGTGATTACCCGAGTTGCCGAAGTTAATATCGATATTCGGATCTATGCGTCTACGTGGTTTTTTCGGCTCAATTAGTAGCGGCTCGCCGTTTGTTATCAGACTGGGTGTTGTAGGCGCAGGAGTAGTTGTGCTCCTTGTGGTCGTAGTCGTCGGTCGTATGGTTGTGGTGGGGCTCAATACTTTCGGATTGATATTTAAACGCTCGAGCTCCTGCAAATTCTCGAGCAGTTTCTCCAGCTCACTGCTCGCTGCTTTATTCGCACTAGCTGGTGTGCCACGTCTCGGCAACTTTGCTGTAGAAATCTCGCTTCCACCAGCCGCGAGCTCCGTGCTTTGGCCCCTCACATTATTGTTTCCCTTCTTCAAATCCTTACGCTTACGGCCACCAACAATACCGAAACGTGTAAGATAACCCTCCACCTCAGGCTTGACGCGTATCTCCTCGCCAATATTTAGTGGCTTGAAGCTCGAGTAAGCATCGGGCTTAATCTTCGGCGACAGGCTATACCCCTGCAGCTCTTTTAGCTGTGAAATGCCTATCGTCTGTGGCACATAAGTCGATATAACTGGTTGTGGTGCGCTCTCTGCCGCATAGTAATCGTCGATGGTGAAACGATTGCGTGACTGTGTTTGTCCAACAATACCCAAACTCTCTAAGACATCTGCCACTGGGCGTACAGTCGTCGTCTGATCAGGTTTCGGCCTGCGCTGCTTGAGGAACTCAGCATTCTTCGCGCTATAATGGCTGCTATAACGGTGCACTGGCTTTGGCGTTGGATTTGGTTCCATATTCGTTTCATAGATGGCGCCATTTATGCTATTAGTGACGGGTTGAAAACCGCTGGGTGTGCGCTGAGATGGCGCAGTCATCTTCAGCATGACTGGCGCCGGGGGTAACGGATGATAAGTGGTCGGGCTGGGCGCAAACGCTTGACGCGTTTTCAGCGAATAAGCAGGTTTATAGGTGGTCGCTGCAAAGTTTCCAATATTCGCTGTTTCAGTTTTTACTGGCGCGCTCGGATCGGGTGTAATGAATTTGATTGGCTGGTGCGATGTGTAAGAATCGATTACTCTCGTCACAGGCGGGCGTGTGTAGAGCTCCTGTTAGGAATAAGGAAAGTATTATTAGGAGAAATTAATTAAAAAGAAAGAAATTCCCAACTTAACCTGTATGTTGCCCTCAGTTTTATTGTCCGTATTATATGGCAGCACCAGCATGAGCGCACGCATGCTATCCGCGCGTCCCATATCGCCAGCTGCAATGCTTTTTTGGTACTCTTCGCGCGTCACCTTCTCATAGAGCTCCTCGATTTCACCTCTAAAAATTAAGAAGGTGGAAAAAATATTTTATAACAGGTCAAAAGAGGGTTATGAAGGAGTATATTTCAGCGCTATTGAACTCAATAACGCCTTTTTCATAATAAAGTTTAAGGAGAGATGTGAATAAATCATATAAGCGATGTAATCCAAGGGGGCGCATCTATATACATACAATATAATACGCGAAGGCCAACAATCTGCAGCGTTCGCCCGATTTTCAAAAATAGGGTGTCAAATTAAAGCGCTTGGCCTTTAAATGTACAAACTGGTTTTATTTTTGCGAACAGAGTTGCCGCCTATAGAACAATAAAATTCAAATCATTTCATAACCAATGCCATCATAACCCACCGTTCGTTAGATTTTCCAAAGTGAGGTGGCAAATGAAAAGGCTTGGACTACAGATATGTAATAAGGTTTTACTTTTTTAAAAAAAGTTGCCACCTTTTAAAAATTATATTCAAATTATTAAAAAAAAATCAATTATTACAAAATGGGTATCGATGGAATGGTTTTGAAAATCTTTGTTTCATAACTTAACTTTTGGAGGGCTACCACCTGTTTGAAAAATTAAATTCAATTTGAAATAAGTTTGGAGAAATTTGTTTCCACATATGGGTGCCAAGCGAAAGGGCGTTCAAACGGTAGTAGTTTGAAAATATTTTGAAGAGGGTTGCCACCTGCTTAAAATGTCGAATTTAGTTAACTTGTCCACAAGTATATGTAAGATCAAAATATGGATGTCAAACAAAAGAGTGTTAAGAAGTCTTTAGTTTGAACATTAAAAACTATTGGGAGAGGTTTGACACCTGTTTCCAAATTAAATTCAAATTATTAAATAAGTTAGAGGAATTTTTAAAATGTGGGTAGCAATCGAATCGGGTTTGAAAAATCTTTATTTTTTGAACTATATTTTTTAGGGTTGCCACATGCTTAAAAAAAAATTTCAACTTCATCCATCAGTTAATTATAATATGTATCGCAATGACAGACGAAGGATATCTAAGAATGTCTTAGCGCGAAACTACTTTGCCACCTGTTTAAGTCGATTTTAATTAACTTTTACGCAAGTTATTTGAAATAAGAAGCGAAAGGGTGTTAAGGATACTTGAATTTGAACATTTAGTATGTTTGAAGAAGGTTGCGACGTGTTTATAAAGAGACATTACAGTTATTTAATAAGTGGGATGAAGATGGGATCGTCGAAATGATTTTGAAAAGGCTTTTTTTCGGAAATATATTTATTAGGGTTGCCACCTGTTTAATATATCTAACTCAACTTAAATTAAGGCAATTACCGAATTCAAATATTTATTAAAATTTGGGTGTATATATTGGCGACAAATGAATGAGTGTTAAGAAATTTTTAGTTTGAACACTACAAATATTTTTTGGTGTTTAAAGAGGGTTGCCACCTGTTCGCAAATTCAAATGAAAAGTTAAATGAATTATTAAAATATGGGTGTCAATCATAATGCGATTGAAAAGGCTTTATTCTGAAATATATTCAGGAGGGTTGTCACGTATTTTATAAGGGACTTTCAAATTATTTTATAAGGTAAATGATTTTTCAAAGGATGGATATCAAACGAAATGGGTTTGAAAAGGCCTTTCAGATAGGTTCTGCAATTCACTTCCGAGTGAATTTAAACCCAAATTCGCTTCGAACTCAAATTGAGCTTTGTAGAAGGTCACTCGAAAATAAATTATATAACCTGCCTGTTTAGTTGTGAAATATGAGGGGTTCAAAATAAAGGCCATAGCCTGTAGTTGTGCGATAAGGTTTTAAAATTTGATAATATTAAAAACCGACTATGCGAAACAGCTGCACGGATTTAGAAGAAATATGACACTCAAATCGCTTATACCCTGACTAAAATAAGTTTTTAAACTCCTACACACCACTACAACTATTCGGGTCACAGACTTGATATACTTACAAACATACTTGGACCAAAAAGCAATCAAGGTTTCTATAATCGTATATAAAGATTTAGAGCACGAGCCATCCATGGCGTGGATAGTGCCAAGAAAAGTGGCTCAAGATGCTGTCAGTGATAATCGCTAGTGCGAAAGCTCCAAAGAATACGATGTAATAGCCACTCTAGAATCAAAAATGCATTAAATACTGCAAACTGAGCTAAAATAACTAAAGAACTCGAACGTTCCACAGTATGAGAAACCACTGTGCGAGAGTGAGAAGACATTGTGGAACAACTCATTTAATGGTCGCTGGACTCAGCAGCGGCTACTAAATGCCTATTCCACACGAAGTAATGTACGTTGGAAATCTCGCGGGGTGCAAAGCTCAACGTTCAAATCAGCTAGTAATGGTTTTAAATAGAACACCAACAGCAATAAAGTAAACCAAGTAAAGCAAAGTGATAGTAAAGCTTGGATCGAAAAACTGTCCGAATAATGCAAAAGGACGCATAATATCCGGCCAAAAAATATCAAAACGAAGCACTTAAGCGGATAATACTATAATGGACCTATGTAGTCCCTCATATAAGGCAAAGTGAGCTTGCAGACACATAAATCTTCGTATGGACGTTATTGGGTTTTAATCATACATATATTCCCCCACTCTTTCCACTTACCTCGTCAGGCGTGGCAACGAAGGGTCTTGTGACAAAATACGCTGCACTTCCTCGATGGTCTCCTCCAATTCGGGTGGCTTGAAAAGTGGTTGCTTCTCAGTTGGACTAAAATAATTTCTTGAAACCGGGAACGGTTGATTAATGGTGGGCAGAGTGCTGAACGGCCGGATTTGAAGTAGAATAAGGCAGAGTAAAAGAATCTTCGGGCGATGATACATTGTGGCTAAAAATAGAAGAATGAAACAAAGTTTTAAAAATAAAATTTTTATAAAGTTACGAGTAACATATCTACAATATTTTTGCGCTTTAACCTAAATCGTCTTTTTTACCAATAATTTTTTTCAATACTTGAAAGCACTTAAAATAACTAAATTTTTAATTAACTCTACTTTTTTTGACTAATACTTATTAGCTTTAGCTCCCAGCCATGTTCAACACACTCATAATTGCTCACTTCGCTGTACAAAAAAAGAAAGATTCAGCATAAATGCCGGTATTTCATAACCTCTCAAACGCCGCTCATAATTTTTAATCGCACTCAACAACTTTTAATAATACTTTGAGCAAATCTATTTTTGTAGCTCTGAATATGTACAGACATATGTTTAGTACATTCATGCGTACATATGTGCATTGCGTTCATGAGTTTATGCTTGTAGGCATATTCAACTATTGGACTTTACTCGCCATTATTTAGACTTGGCGCGAGTTTTTTGTTTTAGCACTTAGTGCGCGTTTGGCGCAAGCAATAGCCGCAAAACAAGGTACTTAATTTGATTTTGCTTTGCTGGCAATTAAAAATTCTTTATGTTATTAAGTTGATTGCTATAAAAAAAATTGCACTTTGCTTTAATGTTGATGGTTTTTCCAAAGCAGTGTCCATTCAAGCCATAAGCAATAACAAACTCTTCTCGTCGATGCTTATTGTCATTGGTTAAGCAGTTAATGGAAGCATGAAGTCAATTTTCAGATAAGCATAGCATCATTACATCGTATACTCTGTATGTAGCATTCACTAAACTATCGCCGAAACTGATGCCCAATACAGCACCGGAGATCCCAAAACGGTGGTGTGCGAACGCAGTCGCATGCATAGCAGGCTACTAAGGTCAGCATACCTACCGTACGAGGAGGAGTAACCACCATCAATTGCTTTCTGACAGCTTGTCACGCATGCTCAAGCACGCAGGGTGCACTTGGTAATTGGTTGTGATGCAAATGGGCATCATGAATTTTGCGGAAGCTCCAACACTAATACCAGGGGTGAGTCTATTTTTGATTTTATTCTTTCTAATAACCTAGTAACAAGGGTAAAAAGCCAACGTACCGTAATAGGATTAGGGAGGAAGTTATTGATACAACACTGGTCACCGACTCAGCTACAGCCATTAAAAATTAGTGGAGGGTATCGGACACGTGTTCTTTTTCAGATCACAGCAGGATACTCTTCACGATAGATTCTGAGGTAGCGGTATCACGACCGTTTAGGAATCCGAAAAAAAGCGGATTGGAAAACTTTCCCTGAATTAGCGTCCAACACACCAAGCTCGATGAAAACCTAAGTTAGACGGGGAAATGGTCAATTCAGATCTATGGCACGGAAGCTCTTCAACAAGGCTAAATGCAGCCGACGTGAGGAAGATTGGAACAAATATAAAATCATCTTTAATAAATACAAGAGTAGTATTATGGCAGCAAAGAAGGAATCCTGGAAAGAGTTCTGCGGAACGCTGGAGACCAAAAATGAGACGTCAAGGCTCTGCAGGGTACTAAACAGGTCGGACGCGACTCTGGGAAGTGTCTTGAGGCCAGATGGCTCTGAGACGGCCTCCAGCCTGGAAACTCTTGAATGTTTAATAGGCACCCACTTTCAAGGCAGCACGGACCAAATTGTTAGTAATCATGTGACAAATCGGCCTCGTGCCCCTTTAGAAGAGGTTTCAGGTATTATGAACAATGAAAAAGTAGCTTGAATCATCAAATCTTTAAATCCATTTAAAGCAGCGGGACCGGACGGCGTGATTCCCGCTATGCTACAATACTCGTGTGGGAGTCTGGTGCTCCATTTGACAAGCATTTTCGCAAGATGCTTAGAAACCGGATATGTACCGAAAGTATGGAGGGAGGGGAAGGTTATATTCATCCCCAAGGCAGGAAAGATAAACCACTCACAGCCAAAGGATTTCATACCAATAATTCTTTCATCGTTCATTCTAAAACACTGGAGAGACTAATCGATCTGCATATTAGGGAAAGTATTAGTATCCACCTAATGGATACGGCCCAACATGCATATCACAAGGGTAGATCTGTTGAAAGCGTACTCCACGAAGTGGTAGGAACTATTGAAAAACCGCTGGAACTTAATGAATACAGCCTTGACGGATATTGAAGGAGCCTTCAAATAATGTCCAAGCGGAGGCGATGACCAAGGCACTCTCTGAGAATGGCATTCAGCGTCCTATGGTGGCATGGATTGACTCCATGCTCGATAGCAGAATAATTAACGCTACCATAGGCACAGGATCTGTGAGAAGAAAAAACACCAGTGGCACGCCTCAAGGGGGTGTACTATCCCCTCCTGGTGTTGAACGAAATTCTTGAGCTCTTCAAAACCAAGAGAATAAGGGTGGACGACAAATTCCTGTCAACGATAAGTGAATTAATGGAGAGTGCACTAGGTGATATCTCTAATTGAGTCAACCAGAATGGATTGGGGGGTAAAACCCTCCAAGACAGAACTGGTATTGTTTACAAGGAAAAAATGTGCCCACGTTTTCTCTGCTGAAATTAGGGTAATCCACTTTGAAACTCTCGTCCGAAGCAAAATACCTTGGAAATATTCCAAGTAAAATTGGAAAAAGAATTTAGAGAAGAGAGCCAAAAAATTTCTAGCAGCATTCTGCACGTACAAAAGGACCTTTGGAAAGCCATGGGGACTATCACCGTTCGGGATGTACACCACAGTGATTAGACCAATTGCAACCCACGGGTCCTTGGTATGGTGGATATCCCTGAAAGAGTTATTCATAAGCACAACGACTGGAAATTATCGCGGGATCAGCTTTCCAAACCCACTGTCAACGAACTGGGTGGCGTTTGTCAGTGTGGCTTTGGAGCTGGAAAGTTCACCATAGACCTCGCATTCTACATACGCCAACTATTGGAAAATACTAACAGAGTTAAAAAACAGCATCAAAAATCTCATCATTACGATTCCGTTCAAAATTTTTTTTAATTTTTTTTAAATATTTTTATGCAAATATTTTAAGCTTAAACCTTTTTGTCATTTGAAAGGATTTTTTTTTTAAATCTGTAAGAAATTATTTTTATTCATAAAAAACTAAATTTTTGAAGGTATTTTCAAATCGGTCCAGCTCACTTAAATCTTAATATTTTTCCGAAATATTTTGGTGGACGTCTTAAAATATAATAGATTTTATAATTCCAGTGGAAAAATAGTACCGATTTTTTTTTGTATGGGGAGTGATGCAGTCTAATTTACATGCATACATATTTCTTGATGAAAAAATAAAAACTTGAAATAATAAAATAAATTGGACATCCAACATTAAGGTCCATCGGTATGTATGCCAACATTTGTTTAAACTTTTTAATGATTTCATTATTTAACTCAAAATGCATTTCAGATTGTGATACCGCACTTAAGATATTTGAATTGTTACGTTTCTGATCCTGTTCCATCCAGAACTTTTATTGGGTGTCGAAAGGCAAGAGTCGCATTTGCCATTAAGGGATTTTGAAATATTAATATGTAAATACCTTGAAGGGGTAGTTATTGTTCAATCTGGCTTGAAATTTATCGAAACAACAAGGAATTTGATAAATCGCCTACAGCCTGACTGTGGGAATGAGAGAATACCTGCCTGAAATCGGCTGGGAGCTGTTAACAATTTGATGCGTTTCATGTCTGTGGACTCCCAGGTGAATACCGGTCAATTACCAATGAAGCATTTTCGTCACATGGCGAATCATAAACATACTTTCATGGTATATCTCACCGTTTTAAGTTTTTAATGGTTAGTTTTCATAAAATTTTTCTGTACTATTATTAAATAAGCATTATTTATACATATATTTATGTTTTATCTAGTGTAAGATGTAGTAGATGGAGTATCCTATTACTCCACGAGGAGGAATTTAGGAGGATATAAACCATCTTTTATTGCTCGTAACGGAGGCTTGCGGGATGCCTCTTATGGGAGTACTCCCTTATTGCTCGTTCGGGGGGAATGTGGGATGTTTTTCTTTGTGCACTGCCTTGTTGTCTTTTTGGGAGGTTTCTGTGAGGTTATTCTGAGAGTACTCCCGTATGGCTCCCTTTGGAGGTTTGTGGGATGCTATTTTTGCGTGTGCTCCCTGATTGCTCATTTAGGAGGTAAAAGGGATTACTCACCCTCCTAGGACATACAATGTTAAAGGGAGTATACAAAATTACATGCTTATACACAGAAGCATAGGGAGCAATGGGGAGTATTCGTATACTCCCAAGGGAGTACTCGACGAGCAGTCGTACGATGCTCCCAAGTTCTACTGGGCTGAAAAACGCTGAAGTAAACTCAGCAATGAACAACAATAAGAATTAGAAAAAATTCATAAATATCTAAAAAAAAAGTCAGGTGTATGTAATTGTATAGCTGTGCAGCTTACTTACTTTAAGTAATAAATATGAGCTTGAATGCTCGTATGCATATGTTACCCTCAAGCGCTTATTTATTAAGAGTTGACAACGCGCTTGCGCATGCGCAACACAACTGTCATTTGCACGTGCCGTCAAGCATGAAGAGTTGCTCTAGGGAATATATACATAGTTGGCGTTCAATTAAATGTGTATTAACATATGTACTTGTATTTAGTGCATATGTATGTACACATACATACAGATGTGCATCCATATTTATATGTAGCAATTCATAGCAAGATTGGGATCTTTGGGTAAGTAGTCGGAAAATAACCCTGCAGTACGGGGGAGCGACTATAGGACTGATGAATCGGTAGCTACCTGGTAAACTCCGTCAATTACCGACCGACTACTTGCCGTGTGTTTCATCGACTACTTTTACAAGGCAATGTCCTAGGCCATCGGCTCTCTCTGCACTACCGGGAGTTACTAAAGTAGTCACTTGCGTGATTTATGGGCGCCTTCTGTCGTAGTTTTTCGCTATAACTACACCTGGTATATCACCATGACCTAAACTCCTCTAACTTGACATTCACAAGAAAATTTAGCTTCTAAATTGAACTGACTTTGAATTACTGAACAGGTGTTAACTCTATCCAAAAATATATACGAAATGAAAAATTTTAAATCACTCTCGAATGAGATCTTCATAACAAATTATTTTAATTGATTTTTTGTTTCTAAACAGGTGGCAGCACTCTTCAAAAATAAAAATAAAGAGATAAAGTCTAAGACATTTTCCGATTGACAGCTACATACGAATTTGTATTAAACTTATTTTAAATTTTTAAACGGCAACCCGCTTCGGGAATGTCTTCGTAGTAAAACTTTCTTATGCCTCTCTCTTATGGGTATAAAATATTAAACGATTTAATATAATTTCCTGATTAAGTTTATTAGAATTTATAAGCAGGTGGCAACGCTACTCTAAAATATTTTCGAAATGAAGTATGTCTAATTTGATATCTACCCATATAAAAATATTTCGTTAAACTTGCTAAATTAATTGATCCAGTATTTCTTAACTGGGGCCAACCCTCTTCAAAAATATATTTGACTTAAAGCTCTATTTAACCTCATTGTTTTGACTCCGCTATTAAAATATTTCATGTCACTTTTTAATTAAAATTTATTTTGAATTACTAAACAGGTGGTAACCCTCCCAAAAGATATTTTCTACGCAAAGCTTCGTTAAAGCTTTCTACTTTGATGCCCTTATTGAAGTATTTCATTGGATTTGATAATCAAATCCATTTTAACTTCTTGAACAGGTGGCAGCTCTCATTAAAAATATTTTCAAAATAAATCGTTTTTAATCGCCTTTCGTTTTACTCCCACATTATTATAAAATTTTATTTAACTTTTTAATTAATTCATTTTAACTTTTGAAAAAGGTGGCAACTCTCATAAAAAAAAATCTACCTTAATCGAGGTTATAATATATTGATACGATTTTTTATTCAAAAATGTTCCTTTTGATACAGAAATGCATCTAGATGCTCCAGGAGTATTTCTGTAACAAAATTAAAATTTAGAAAAAAATTACGTTTTAAACATGCGAACCTTTTAAACATGATAAAAACATACTTTTAAATATTTAAAAAAAATAAGGAATGACAAACAGACAGCTTTTTTAAATTTTTATTTCAATTATTTTAAAACATATTTACATACTTCTCTTTTGCATCCAAATTACTCGCGCTTTAAACTGTTTAATGTGCACAAAGATATTTCCTTTAATTTTCGTTGAAAAATTCTTGTGAATATCGTGGATATTTGTACCGTTCGCAAAATTTGCCAAATCTATTTTATCGTATAGCATTTTCCACTTTCTAATCTTCAAATTCGCTTTTCAAAATGATGTCTCAACAAATCTATTGGGATGAACACAAGGATGTGACGCTGGACGACAAGCTGCGCGATGTGCTCATACGTGACATCCCACAAAAATGGCTGGCACGCATTTGCGATTACATGGTGGAGAATTCCTTTCGGCTCAATCGCCTCTACGCGCAACTAAAAATTCACGACATACCCAATGTGAAAGAATACTATCGCCGCTACGTGATGCATGTGTTGCACGACGAATGCAGCATTATGGTGATCGACGAAGAGACCAATGAAATATTCGGCGTCGCGCTTGTCAAGTTGATGACCAAGGAATGGCGTTCGTGGACAATTTGGCTGCAAATTATCGACCAATCCACTCTGTACGGTGAATTTATGCTGCTGCGTCGCATGCAAGTGCTCAAATTCGAGAAAGAACATCCGGATCATGAGTACGATAGCCTGCACCTCTTCGAGTATTACCTGCGGCCGGAGCTGAAGGCGGATGTTGACTTCATGACCAAATTCTTCAACGTCATCTGTGAAGTGGCACGCCACATGTTGATGCCACGCGTCAGCTTCGTCGGCACAATGCTGGAGGAACAGCAGCAAGCGGAAACAGCCGGTTTTCAACTGCTCTCTCAACTCATCTACTCGCTGGTGGAGGTTCAAGGTTTGCGCGTATTTCAGACACTACGCGACATCAACGAAATGTATATGGTGTTGTACGAGCGGTCAGTCGAGCCTCTTATGCCCTTCTATTGCTTGCCACCACCGTATGCGTTCGACGAGGAGGATCGCCGGAAGCACGAACCGTACACAGTATTGGATCAGGGAGTGGATGCGCTGGATACTGATAGCAAGCGTTCGTTATCGCGGATAATGATAAAGTAGCGCCAGCAAAAGATACTTGCGACTGCTTCTCAATGATGAGGGTTGTATTCTTTGTTCTAGCTTTTTGATAAAAAAAAAAATAAGAAATTGCGAGTGTATGAAATTGTAAATTTTTATCAATATCTTAATACGAAATTGAAAAAATTTACAAAGTGTTGTCTCGTTCACAAATTTAGAAGACAAATCTCTTTATCCTTCGGGAGGATGCTTGGGCAACAGGCCCTAAAAGCGATATAGGCATTTATCAAAAAGTGCAACGCTTCATCAATCGCTGGTGGAGGGCTCTGCGCGAAAATACTTTAGGGTTATTTCTTTGAAAGTTGAGCCACAACAGTGAAATGGAAACTCAGCCAGAGTCTCAAGAATTGTAGACATAGTCAAAAAAGTTAACAGGTTTTAAGCCTATAAACCGATCCATATCGATTTTGTATACTACATACATAGAGTTATTTAACGTGAAAATTGCAAGAAAATTTGAATTCCCTGAAAATTCAATTACAATTTTTTAAAAGAAACGTGATAGGTATTTTTAAAAAGCTTTCTTATGTGTTTAAGAGGTGGGTGTTGCCGGAAAAAAAGACTTCCGGGATGTTAAACGGTTCAAAGTTGACCGACGTATTACTCGAAAGGACGGTTCGGGTAAATAGAAAAAAGAAATTCTGACCACACTAACGAAGAATAAAAAAATTGGAAAAAGGGGTTACCTTCGTAGAATCATTTTTGCATGGAAAACAAGTTTTTACATGGTGAAAAAAGTTCCAGAAATAAACTCCGTCAAGAAAGATGCTGCAAAAGAGAATAAAACTGCTGAAAAATATAATTAGCATCTTGCATACTCATCGATTTTCTAGGACAAGAATTTCATCCATCCGATTTTCTAGCAAATGCAGCAGAAAAATTGAGAGCAAAAAAATTTGGTAGCCCGTCTGTATGGCATTTCACCAAACTGTCCCAAGCTATGACCGAATGAGAAGGACTCAAAAAATGTCACCAAAGACCTTCATGGCTTTGAACGAATGCGCGCTTCAGCAGCTGTGAAGGGGGTGTTAGACACTATTACATATAAAAACGCTAATTGGCGAGATTCCGGAAAATTCAAAACATCTTATTAAAAAATAATAGATCTTGTTTTTTACCACTTTATGCCAATAAAATGCTTTTATTTTTGAAAATCTGACAACTGGCTCAAAACACATCGGCTCCTTATACCTATGTATTTACCAAAGGTTTATATCTATGTGGAAAAGAAGTATCAAAACTAAAGCAAACAAATCGCGCTATACGGGTATATAGCATAGCCATTCATTGGTGTAGAAAAATTACAGGTGGTTAACACTTTGGTCAAAATTATTCGGCTTATCGCTGGTAGCTAGGAACTCATTTGCATTCCCCGCAATTAAATATTAATTAAATTTTTTTTTATGATACATTTCATCAAAAGCTTTTGTTAAGAAACTATGTAAATAATACATGCAAAGACAAATACAGATTGCCATAAATGTAATTAACGCGAAGTTAAAAAAACAAAAATGTGAAAGTACAAAATTCCAATAAAAACCAAAGCACTCAAAATAGTCGTCATGCAAGTTTTATTTTCAATACACACAAAAGTAACAAAGCGCCGTATGTTTGAATGGCTTTTATTTGATAAGTATTTTTTTGACCTCTAAATGGTATATTCAAACCAAAAAATAAAGTTCGCTCAAGCACATGAAGACAAATGCTGGGAAAGAAATACATACACACATACAAATGTAAAATGTAAAGAAAAAGGAAATGTCTTCAATGTCAGCGAAATAAATTATTCCCAAAGCTCTGCTGTTTCATAGACCTAAAATGCACCCAGAGAAGATGACATTAAGATGTGGTACTAATTGACAAACTAGTTATGTAGATACATAGTTATTTATAAGCACAGCTTTGTGTTTAGTGTTTAGCGTTCATTATACTGAAGATTAAAGTTAAATTTCTTTAATACAGAACACAGCTTAAAGTCTTAAAACTGCGCTATTTATGTAAATGCATATGTACATACATATAAGTATAAGTATAGCAGGAAAACATATACATACATAAATTGAGCTTAAATTGAGCCTGCTAAAGCAGCCGAGACAGTAGAATGCTGAGACGAATATAAACATATTCTCAATATATATATAAAAAAAAATTCTGTGTGCGAGAAGGACCTCATGGAAAAACTTTTGTGTGGAATCAGAAAACACATTTGAAATAGTTATCTAGGCTTAAAAGGAAACTCACGAAAAAGAATCCTATTCGTGGTATCCTAATAAATAGTAAGGGAGAGTGGACTCAAAACGGTTATGAAACGTTAGAGGAGCCGTTGAAAGAGCATTTCCCAAACTGTCGACCAATAAATGATATGAATCAGGATCACCCTTTGAAAACGGGGATACACACCATATAAATCACTTGGACCCGATGGCTTCAGAAATCAGATCCAATCATTCTTTATTGGCCAGAACAGCTCTTCAATGCTTTCAGTAGGCTCTCGCATGTGCCCATTTCGTGGAAATAATTTTTTTCTTAGGCATACTCCGTGAGACGAATAAAAGGCAAAGTTTAAATGCCCAATTTACGCCTCACTAAATTTATACGTAAACTACCAAGGGTGGCAACCTTCTTCAAATGACTGTAGACTTATGGTGCGTCTCATAGGTTAGCTAGTCACGCCCTTAAAATCGGCAATACAAAAATTTATAATCGCATTCGGTGATCCTCTCTTTTATTGGCTAATATGGTTTAAGTTTTAAGCGAAGGGTTTCTACCTGTTTTAAAATTAAAGTCAATTCAAATTATTTATTAAGTTTAGTGAATTATTGTGATATGGATATCAAATGTAGGGGCGTTGTCACCTCTTTAAAAAACGAAATTCAACTTAATTCATTTGTTAATTGATTCACATATGTAGTATATAAATATCAAACTCTCAAATGATTAACCTCTTTAATTTGAAAATACTTTTGAATAGGATTACCACCTGTTTGAAAAGGGAATTTAGCAAAATCATATAAAAGTTATGTACATGAGATATTAAACGAAAGTATTTTTAGAAAACTTTAGCTGAAATAATTAAAATATTTTTAAGGTGTTTGAAGAGGGTGGTCACCTGTTTAAAAATTTGTATTGAAATTACTTAATAATTCAAATAAATTATTTAAGTGACACCACTTCATAGGATTCGAAGAAGTGTAGTTTGGAATTTATTGATAATTTTCACAGGCTTAAGTTGACGTCAACAGCTTTAACGAATTGTGTGACGAATTTCTTCCAGCGTTGGTGACGGGATTTCTAATGACCTTTCATCAGTAATTTTAAGTTTTTTCCTTTCGATACCTACCGATTTCCCTGAAAATTAAAATGAAGCTTGGTGTACCATTTTTTTGATTTTCAAAACCACTTCCCGCCCAAAATTATTATTTTTTTATTAAAACATTTTGATCCAATATTTCCACCAACAATTTACGTTCACGATTTCCAGTGGCACATTTATCTGCAAAGATTATAGTTTGGTGATTGTCAGAAGGCATATTTCCATTGCCGTGTTAAATAATCTAACGAAAGTGTACGTCTGTGGAAAGTTCTTGAAATTCTCAAATGATCTGGCATTTCACGGCACGATTTATCGCACAACGAAATAAATTTTGACGAACTTTATACTCTACACTCCCCGGTGGTAACAATGATCTGGTGCGATGGTGAATCTGTCCTTGAAACTGTATAGTATAGTTGGTGGCAATATTAAAATGGGCGAGTATCGTTGTTCTATAGAAATCCAATATAATATGATAGATGGGCGCTGACACATATGTAAATATGTATGTAAGTGATTGGCCGAGCTTCTCCTCCGATTTGTCGCATGCGCTTTGATTTTGTCACACAAAGGGGAGGGATCTACAGTTTTACGCCGACACCAAACGGCGATTTCATTTTTATGATAAACTGTTTTTCATAGTAGAAATACAGTCGGAGGTTTGCCATTGCCTGGCGAGGGTCGACCGCTATTAGAAAAAGTTTTTTTTGAGATTCTGCATTATTTTATGTTGGGTGGAACCGGGCTTGATCCCAGGCCCTGTGGAATGGTAGCGCACACTGCTAGCCACTACACCATAGCGGCCGCCAATCCAATATACATAGATTTATTTCAGATGAATTACATTAAAAGTCTTATCAAAGAACGCAATGGTTCTGATGGTTGATTTAACGGTGGTAATCATACAGAGTTGCATGAAACAACCATGTGGACGAATCCCGTGTTTATATGCACTCTTAAAATAATTCAGCAACTCTTAACACGCATACAAAATGTGATTTATGGTGGCACGGTTAAAAGTTTCAATTCGATTTAAGAATTTGTTTATATGTGTGTGTCCAAATAACATGGTTTGACTTAGAATGAATCGAAGCATCATATAAACATTGTAATAGACTCCTAGACAACTCAGTCCTGATGTCTCGCGGGTGTTCGCCTTACTCGGTGATACAGCACGTCGATGTAATTGGACATTCACGACACTTTTTCTTACTTATCGATTTTTAGCTATAACTCGATTCAATGCCACCTGGCGGTTTTTTTTATTCTGCAATAGCATTGCCGTTACCAACACATTTCTCAAATATGTGCCAAATGGAGTCATAAATACTATTTTTAGTAATAACTCGACTTGCCAGCCACTAGGAGGGCAATTTTTTTTACAGAAATATTTCCCTTTTTGATACCAATACATATTTCGAATATAATCCAAAATCATAAATAAGATTTTTAGTAATAAATCGACACCAGCGCCACCTGGCGCATCAAACTGTAAATCTAAAGTTTCCAGAGAACCTCTAAAACACACACAAAAAAATGTGTTAAAATCTGTTCACTCACAAACACACGTAGAGAAGAAATATATGTACATACATACAAAGGTAGGTAAAAGTTTCAGTACGTTTGGAAGGCGCCACGCCCCTTTTAATAGAGCCCGAATTTTCGCCTTCAGTCTGTGATTGTTCTAGCACTCTACCATGAAATATACTTTCCGACCTCTTCTCATACCTACCATATACTTAAACCCAAGAAATTTCATAAAACTAGGTCCAGCAGTGTCGGAATAGTGCGACCACAAACACCGTGACACGAGATTTTTATAAATAAGATATATCTACTGCGTGTGACAGTAAGCTAATTTTACCACCTTTCAGAATTAAGTTTTGCCGGTGGAAATTAGGATTTCAGTAAGATCGGACAACATTAACCAATTCGGCCTCCTATGATTCTTCATTCTTTAACAAAATCTCCACTGTGCACTTTCCTGAGGCAAATAAAACATGCCTTGCCCTCTTTTCGGCATTCAATGTACTGCAGTGATATCAGCTAAGTATTTCGGCTAGGTAACCATAATTGGACAGATCCGTAAGGTCGCATTCTATATACCGTTTGCCATGATTGTCAATGCGCGGCGAGGTAATTATACGAGGATGGCGAGTTCCATGCGAAACAACCCCACTATTGGAATAAATTTCGAATACATATATGGACACGTACGCGTATTACGGATTGCTCATATGCATGTGCCCTCTTACAGCTGCACCAAATTTTAGACTACTAAACAGTAATACTACGAAATTTAAGCCAGAAATTATAGGACTAAAAAACTATTGCAACATTTTCCTAATACTTTGAAATATCGCGTCAAATATACTATATCTTGCTATTATTTGTATTTACTTACTTATACATGTTTTGCTCTTTATTTATGAAATTACCGACTTACTTACTTAATATTAGATATGACGTAAACTCCTTGAAAATATAGTAAATGCGAATAACAGCCTAATCTACATGCAGGTACATAAGCACAATAAATGGCAAATTGGTTGCGACACCACAAAACCATAACAACATACATAAGCACTTACACACATACATGCATATATATTTATTTACAAAAGTTTATAAACACACAAATTGTTAAAACAGCAAGTTTGTCGCTTAAGTCTTTAGTTTAATGTATGACCGAGACCTCGGTGATAATTGCAGTTGACTTTTGAACACTTTTCGAAAGTTTCGAGTATGATTATGATTGTGAATATTTACGTCATAAATGCATACATATACATATGAGTTTTATTAAAGAAAAATACACACATACGAGTGAATGTTGATTTATGTTGCATGTATTTATTTAATTTTGTAATTTCTTATTTTTTTTTTACACTGTTATCTTAAGCGCTCAAATGGTTGCGTGTGTGCGCATAGAAAAAATATATATTTGTAACATTTATGCAATTGTCGCAAAGCACATAATCGTAAACACTTCAACGCAAGTTAGGTTATTTAATAAGTAGCATTTTTGAAGAGCAAAAAAGAAAATAAGTAAACGAAAAACACGTAAAATGGAAATTAAATAATTTGCGAAAATTACATCAACAAACGAACGCTAGTAGCAAAAGTACGCGAGTAACTGACAACCGAATAGCTACCACAACTCGTACTACTTACATATAAACAATGTATGTATGTACCTACACACTGGCAATGGCATGCAAGGCATTCGAATGTAACTTTGTGCATGAAGTGTGGCACATTACCCGTAAGCAAGGCAACATACAATCAAATAAACGCTAAAATGCATGAATAAAAGCGCGAAATGCTAGTTGGTGCGCATGCATGCACTTTGTCTGCATTTTCCACACAGCAGTACGCTATTTCACAATGTTGCACTCACATCTTACGGCTTGAGGGAGAATTTTGCCGTTTTGTTGTTGTTTGTTGCTATTTATGTATTGTTATGTGCGTTGTTGTAGTTACCGGTGCTTTTGTAGTTAACGGTTTAGCGGCGGTTTTACTACTCCACTCCACTGCAACCTGCATTTAAACAGCATTGCCACGTGTAGCTAGTCACGAATAGCCCCATTGCAGTGGCACGTGCCTTCTATCTTTTGACTATCAGCTCAGCATCTATGCAATGCTAGTAGTTATTTCGGCGTCTGCCTATTTTTGTGTGTGATTTCTTTGTATTGTTTGGCTTTTCTTGGTCATTGCGTTAGTAATGTAGTTTTTGCTCACATTTCCATGACGTGTGAGCAGACATCGGCGTTACTTTTTTATAAAACTACTTAAAGTTATGGAGTTTTTTGTACGAGTATAAAGAGTTTGATTTCTTAGTTTAAAAACGTGGACTAGTTACAAATTATCGATTGAGGAAGCTAGGACCACCAATATTTGATCGCAAACTTACTCACTAACTAAGTGGAGAGGCTGAGTTCAGTTAACAGAAGCGTCAAATGTTATCCACAACCAGATCCCAATAGATCTTCATCTGACAGAAGTGGCCAGAGAATCAAGCCTGTGGGGGATAAGGCACTTCGAAAATAATTTATAATTGATGAAATGCAATTAGGAAGGATAATCATTAGACTAGTATATGATATAAAATCTGAACTCCAGCTGGAACATGCAAGTGCTATCAAGATAAGACTGGAAAAGCAATCGAGTGGCCGATAGTGAAGTTATTGCGGTGTGGTAGCTGGAGTCTACTTTAAGGAGCTCGGCATTGCTCTATTCTTACGATAGGGAAAATTGAGAAGCATCCCTACAGGAAATGGATCTAACTACTATAAGCTAACTTTAAGTTGATTAGGAAGGAGCTAAAAGTCACTTATAACTATATTTTTATGGCGACGACCGCGAAATAGTCAAGGGTGGTTACCTCTGCATTAGATGTGGTCAAGGATGGTTACCTCTGCATTAGCTGTAACTAACTACTTTTTGACATAAAATATCAATAGGAAAAACAAAATATTTTTATTTTATTTTTTTTTATGTTTTTATTTATTTACTTTATTTATTTTATTACATTTAATATTTGTTTACATATTCTGCTGTAAGTGGTCTCATATTCGAACTCCGTCAGACATAAACTTCAAAATGATAATATGAAATTTCGATCTTCCTTTTATTTGTCCTCAATTCGAAAAAGTATTTGCGAAGTGCAAGATATTTAAATAGAAAGGCGTTTAAAGAAAACAATCCCCTTCATTACTCCTGCATTACTTGTCAAGTAGTTTCAAGTTAGCTGTTTGTAGTTAACTATTTTATAGAAATCCAGCTAAAAAGCTAACTACAATTGGGTTATTTTTTATCAATTGATAATTTTTTCTGCAGGGATTTTCCAAGAGGAAGTTTTAGTTATGCTCGAATTCTGTAAAATGTTAGGGTACTTACACACAGCAAGCGGAGCCGACCCGAGCAAAACTATGCCAAGCTTTCAAATTGCTGCAGATAAATATATGTATATAAATAAGTGTAAATTTTGTGTTGTGTTATAGTGAGCATTTTATGGGCGCCATACACGATGCGTCTGACTTGCGAATCATCTGTGTACGTGTTGACCCGCCTTTCGACTACACACAGTTGACTCATTCAAAGTCATGTCAGAGTCATGTCGGTGTAACTAACACAAATTTATTTTCACTAACGAAAAATCCATTTAAGCAGATCTATCACATATTTTAGCCGTTTTCATTGAATATAAGTTTTTGGTAAATTTTTATCCGAGGCCTTGCTTTTTTCAATGAGAACACCTGAAGCTTCACATTGACAGGCAGGCGGCAATAATGGCAAATACATCTCCGGATACCAAATCAAAATGGTTCGACCAAGTAACATAGGACAAAATATTACCCACGATAAGAGCATTAAAATGGCGAAAAAAGGGGCTAATTGTATCCTTAACACTAACTAGGACGCACTACAACCAATCTACCACACCCTAGTGGGCACCATGAGTAAGCACCGTACCACGTAAAATGAAATATTTACCACGTTATTCGCATAATTTCAAATACTCAAAAACGTAACGCTCGTACCACAAAAGGTGTAATAAAAAATTAAGAAGGAAAAGCCAACACAAGTTTCGTCCAAAGCATTTTGGCAATAAAATTTCGTCGGCTGTAAAAATTCAACAATATAATAAACAGGAGGTTAAGAAAAAGTTTAACTGTATGTCATATGGCGCTTTTATGTTGTCGACCCTAAAAACACTTGCATGTCATGCGTATTTGTTTTTATATTCGTACAACTAAATGACATCATTGAAATATTACATAATAGCAATAAAAACCCTTTTTAAAACGAAAATGAAAGTAAAGTTAAAACAAAACTATAAAAAATATTAAATGGGCAAAACGTGTAGGTATGTGCAAACAAACAAAACGTACAAAGATTCGTACAAGTAAACATTTTAATTTCCATTACCCCAGCCCCATACCCCAGTTAAGCAGCATTCACTTCTAAGAATGCATGCGTACATTAAACAGCTGTTGGTATATAAAAAAAAAATCACATAGTAAACAACTGAGTTCAAGCATTCAAAGCAGAAAGTCTTAAAAACACACAAAAAATTCAAATTAAATGACAGCAAACACCATTAAGTGCGCCGCACAGTGGAAGAGTCGCATATAAAATGTGACAAAAAGTGGTAAATGTGCTCCGATTTTGCTAAAAATTTTAATTTTTTACTTTTGCCTAGGAATGAATAAATATGAAAAATGGTAGACTGCCACGCCCGCTACTTTAGGGGGCGGTAATGGTAAATGTCAGCGCAATTAAATTAAATTCTAAATTCTTCTATTCATACAGAATCGACTTCCTGTGTCCTTTGATAATAGCTAGAGTAGGTTTTCTCAGGAAAAAATTCTTAAAAACTGGTAGTAGACATATTTAAAATCGAGTAAACCACTTATTCAGATATTTCCACTCATTTCGAAATTAGGACTTTCTGCCACTCTCAGACCACTGTGCGCCGCCCCATATGCAAACGAAAGCAAAAGTGACAAATGCGAAAGTCAACGCTGAATTATTTAGTAAAGTTTAGGCCAGCATGCGCCACTTTGCTTTTCGTAGTCAAATGCTGCGAGTCATTTCTTTCTTCCACTACTCTTTCGCTTATTATGCTGCGGCTAAAGCAATTCAAATTTCTCACACTTTATTTGTTTATTCATTGAAAAAGTAGCGTTTTCTGTGGCACCTGTTTCTTTGCGCTTTTATTACTCATTCTTTCCTTTTTATTATCTGCTACTTCTATAGCTCAAACGTTTAGCTGAAAAATGTATGGCTTGTAATGTTGGCTCATAGATTTGCCAACGTTTTACCAGACAAGTGTTAAGTGGATGTCAGCATCTTACTGTCAGATGTTAATCACCAGGCGGTACTTTTTTATGGAATTATTAATTTTTTTCTTCCCTTTATTGACGCTTGATTGAATTTTATGACTGAAAGCAAAATTCTTACACTTTCGCTTTCCTTTTTGAGTTGGACGGAGATTGTACGAACGTGTGAAAGTAAAAACTGGAACTTTAAGACTGATTTTGAATTTTTTGTCATTCAAAAAGTGGACATCAATTTTTGCTCATTTAATGCCCAGCCATAAATTTTTGTTCATTTATAAAATACACAAAATTTTTGATTTTGTATACAAAAAAAAAATGAGCAAAAATTATTTTTATTTTAGTAGCTGACCATAATTTTTTGGGTAGTTTACGAATGGTACATACATTTTAGGTCTCTGAAAATTGGACATATTTTTATGGTCATAAAAAGTGTTTGGTCATTTCAAAACTTGACATGTATTTTGGGTAATTCAAACACTGGGAATAAATACAATGCATAAAGTCACTAAAAAATTAACACATTTCATTTCAATTTGGTGACTTATTAGTTTAGTCATTTAAGGTCGGAACTAAATTTTCGATAGTTTAAAGCAGGTAAAAAAATTGGTCGCCTTAAAAATGGGCATCAGTTTTTGGTAGTTTAAAATTGGAAGAATTTTCGATAGATTAAAAACAACGTAAACATCTTTCGTCATACATTTTTGGCAATTAAAAACTGAAAATGCATTTTCGCTAATTTAACAAATGTTTGGCAGTTCAAAAAATAGACATATTTATTTGGTTAAATTGCTATAAAATGGAACAAAAATTTTTGCTTATTTAAAAAAACAGAAGATTTATGGCGAAAAATGAATCCTCTATCGCTTTGGCTTAACGAAAAATACTAGATTGTAAAGTATAAGCATATGGAAACCAGCTGTCACTCCACCAGGTAAATTTGGCCAAAAGTCAATGTAAAGCGATCATTTGCTCTCACTCCGCTTGTTCGCTCTTCTCTCAGATTAGTAGTCGGGGTAATCACCGGACATGCCTAATGGGTTAACACAACCAAAGATTTTTGCCGTAGTTACAGAGAAAAGGAAGGGGCGGAGAGTGTTGAATACTATCTTTTGGAAGACATACGACCTTGTATACCTTTGCAGAGTCAATTTCGAAGTAACTTTAATTTTGTGTCTAACTTTTAAGCGACCATAAATTGATTTGCAGTTTTGGAAATAAAAGAATTATGTTCAGTTTGTAATTATGTCCAGACTGTAATTGTGTCTTGTTCTAAAATAACCAAATTAATTAGTCCATTTTTTAAATTCTTAAATTTAAATGTACATTTAAATGTGCACAAAAAAAAATCCAAAAATATGTATATTTAAATTAAATTTAAATTTTAAATTATACAACAAGCTATCTAAATTTTTATGAATTTTATGTCAAATTTTTAAGCCAACCAAAAATTTTGTCTACTTTTTAAGAGTACACAAATTTATGTTCAGTTTCTAAGTTAACAAAATTGTATGCCTAGTTTGTAAATTACCAAAAATTTATGTCCAGTTTTGAGGTGGCCAAAAATTTATCTCCAATTTTAAGCTACCCAATAAACCATGTCCAGTCTTTCAGACGCCAAATTTCTGTGCCTAAATCAAAAAAAAAAATACAAAAAGTTTATATCCAGTTTTTGAGGGCCGTTTGCACTATTTCTAGTTAACACTACCTGCAGGTACATCCTTCAATTGAGCACATCGACTACTTTATCGATCACATGTTATATGCTGGGTGTCGATAACGATGTTTAACTGGAAGTTAGAACTAACCAGACATAGTGCAAATGGCCCTAAGATAACCAGAATTTTGGCTAGTTTTTATTATCAGTTTGTAAATTTGAAAAATTACGACAATTTCTTTTATATTTCCAATTTCCGAAATTTCTCACCTAACATAATCTCAAAATTTTAATAATAAATAAATGTTTAGGTTTTTTTTCATTACATGCAGAAAAACTCCCTGCAGCTAAAATATAAATTAGTTTTTTCCATTTTCTATTTTCCACCTTTTTCAATCAATTTTCCGCAAACATTTATTAACATCCGTGCAAAATCTACGACTTTGCTATTACATATGCAAAATGAGGTTTGTCGCTAAAGTCTTTTGTTTGCTAGCACATTTCCATTGTTGTTCCAATCTTTAATATATGTTTTACAAAAAATACTTCTACTGTTTATCACTGTCGTAGGTTTTTTTTTAAGCGCATCAGTGCATGACATAAGCAGGGAAAAATGTAGTCAATCACTGGCAAAATACAAAAATTAATTCAATTATCTTTTACTTATCCTCAATGCATATAATCATCTCTTCGTATATAACTAATAAAAGCAAATTAAGAGCCCATACATGGTGAAAAAGTATAATTCTCACACAAAGATTATAGTGCGCGGTGAGAAATCATATCCTTCACGTATTCACTACAAACATATCGCACTATGTAATATTTAGACTATGTACATATTTAGACGTGTCGAATCTGCTCTCGCCGCTAAGTGTTAAGCGCTTACTTGTCCATTGGGTGGTTTGCAGTATATGGCTTTTCGATTACAGAACATCGGTGGACTTTCTGCGGCAAGGGAGTCCCATATACAAATGTTCTTAATATTTCCTTATTTCCAGTCCCCTATAAGTCTCATCGAAAAATAAGGAGGTGGCCAAGGGAAAATTATGACGTATACCAGATTTTCCTTTAAACCGAAATTAATCTATAATATCAGTATGAAGTTTGTCAAATTATTTACTGCCCCGGATTACGCCGTGGATATTCGATAGC
>NW_016165686.1:10711-26731 GCF_001687245.7 Rhagoletis zephyria | reverse complement strand
AATTGTGCATTAAAGTTTTTAAAAATATCTTTCATTTTATATCCATAATTAATTAAATTTTGTAGAATCTAAAATAAGTGGGAACATTACATTTATATTCAAAAGCATAGGACTAATATATGTACATTATATATGGCTGATTACACCGTGCGACAAAAACCAAAAATTTTAAAAACACACGAAAAACTCAATACATTCACAAAAATAGGAGCCAAATATAGTATAACTGCGTTTTTAATTTTTCTCTCTGACGTCAGGATTTTTTTTTAAAGGGTATGATTGGATAAAAAAAATAATTTAAAAGTATTTGGTGCATTGTAGACTAACAACATGGGCGTCAGTCAAAAGGAAAAATTCTGTAGAATTTAAAATTACTTTAATTTTTTGACGAATAAAATTCAGGACGAATAAATGTTGAAAATGTCCTTTTAAAATTTTATATAACTTATATTACAGGTGATATAAGGGGGCAAAGGTCGGGTCTTCGAAAAATTAAAAATCTTATATTTCATACAATTTTGAATTGATTTTTAAAATGTTGGTATCGTTGTAAACGTGATTGCACCCCTTCTTCTCTTCTTTATATGTAAAAATTTGAGAAAGAACATTTAAAAGGAAAAAATACATTTTTTTTTGTAAAATAAAAATATTTTAAATAAACAAATTACTATCCGATTTTTTAAAAATTGATGTTGCTGTTAACGCAATCAAATCTTCTTTAATTTGATATACCTATTTGAATACTTCGTAATTAAAAATTTGAGAAAAAACACTTAAAAGGAAAAAATACCAAAATATCAAAAAAAAAAAAAAAAAACAAAGAAATTACTAACCGATTTTGTTATCGTTGTAAAGGCGATTGAACCGCCTTTCTACTGATGTGCATATTTGTATACTTCGTCTATAAAAATTTGAGAAAAAAACACTTTAAAGCAAAAAATGCACTTGTAAGAAAAATATTTTAAACAAAAAAATTACTAACGGATTTTTAAAAAATTGGTATCGTTGTAAAGGCTATCAGAAAACTTATACTTTCTTAAGCCCAAAAATTGCGTTGTATATACTCAAAAAAATATACTGAAAAACATTTTTTATGTATATTGTAACTATCACTATCTTATTTAGAGAAGTGTAAAGTTTTTTTATCTATGTGGTAGTTAACATATTAGTCCTTGACATATATTTTTATCAAAAATAAATATTGTAAATTTCCAAGGATATTCAAAGATAAAGTTTTAAAATGACATTTTCAATACTTATTCATCCCGGTGCACCCAAAAATTTCCTTTTTTTCTATTCTACAAAATTTTTTCTTTTAATTGATACCCATATTGTTCTTCTACAATGCACCGAATCTTTTGAATAATTTTTTTATTCAATCTTATTCTAAAAATTTCAAAGTCCTTTAAAAAAAATCCTGATGTCAGAGAGAAAAACTAAAGACGCAGTTTTACTATATTTGTCCCCCAGTTTTGTGAATATATTGATTTTTTCGTGTGTAAAATTGACTGTCGCACGGTGTTATATTTCAATTCATGCAGGGTGAGTAAAAAATATGGCATCAAAAACCATAAAAAAACAAAAATTATGTTTTTGAGAAAATTGAGTCTTTTGGTTTTTCAAAAAATGGCCGCCGTTTTGTTAATTTTCTATATTTTTAAAATTTTCAAGTATGCAAATATAGAGCATCAAAATCACTTCTTTAATTCAAAAACCGAATTGAAAAATATGGATTTTTGAAAACACTAAAAAGATTTGAAAAAAAAAATTGTCGGCCGTTTTTCTCTAAAACCACACTTGCCCTTAAATTTTCAAATGCTCGTAACTCAGCGAAACTTTTTTTTCGGAAAGCAAAAAATACGTGTTTTTATTTTGTTATATTTTTTATCGGTTAAAATATTTTGTAATCGTTTTTTTAAGATTTTGTAATTGATTTTGTTATCGATCTTGTTATCGATTTTGTTATCGATATTTTTATCGATTTTGCTGCCGATATTTTTATCGATTTTGTTATAGAGGTTTTTATCGATTTTGCTATCGATATTATTATCCCTTTTGTTGTCGATATTTTTTTCTTAGTGTGTGCTTTCTTTTTTGACTTAGATGTGCTCTTAGCCATACCAAGTGTTTTACATTTAAATTTAGCGGCTATGCCTCTGATACAGCCCGCAGACCAAGACGAAGGCGCTGGACTGTTCCTGTTTTTAATTTTCCAGGACAGGAAAAATTTTCTTATAGCAATTTCCTTCAAGTATGTCGCAAATCTTTGAATAGAAAATTGTGCGTGTTTAAAGCAAAGCAAAACTCCATGCGAATAAGAAGGATTCGATCTTTATTAAAAGATTTCGTATTATTTTGGTTTTGTCGGATTTTCGGTGCTTTTTTTGCATTAGCAAATTTGCATTTCATTGATTATAAACGTGGGAAAAAGTACAAGTACAAGTATCTTGATCCTGTTCAAAACGATATATTTTCGATATCCTTTGCTTTCTATATTAAAATATGAGTTTTAATAAAAAGTGGACTTAGCAACTTTTCACTCTAAGCTAGCGGTTTACATGTATGTATTATGAATACATTAAAAGGCGATTATTTTTAACCGACTTAAAAAAAATGAGAAGGTTATCAATTCGTCGGAATATTATTTTATTATTTTTTATGTACGTATGTTACCGCATAACTTTGGAACACGTTAACCGATACTATAATTATTTTGTTTAAAGGAAAGGTGTTACTTCAAAGATGGTCCCATATTAATTTGGTTTAGTTCCGATCATTTGATCGTGGAGAAATTAACGATATAATTAAATTTTCATATGGGAATTGAAGTCGGGTTTGTTTTTTTGTTTAAAAATCACTTTTAGATATTCTATGTATACTCTTAAAAAATTTAAAAAAATATATCCACTGAGTATACAAATGATTTTCCTAGATACAATTTTTAATATTCCGGAGGTTAGCATCGTCTTCTACTAAACTTTTCCTTTCCCATTACTTTTTTGGTTTATCCAAGCCTCGGAAATACAAAACCGAAAGGATAACGACGTATCGCTATTGCTGATGGCCGACGTCTAAAACTTAAACGCGAGCGTAACCGACCTGAAACGAGTTGAGTAATTGCAAAGCGTGTGGGTGGAAATGTTAGCACAGACGGTGCTAATAGACGAGTTGGCGTAGCAACTAAAGCTGCAGGAATAATTGGAGCCCGCAAAGACAACGCCTGTGGAGGTATACCAGATACAAATGGCGCCACCAAAGGTGCTACTTGTTGTGCCACAGGAACTAATTGTGCTGGCGGACTAGGCAGTGCGCTAAAAGGTGGTGCTCTCACAATAGGTAATGAAGGCACTGGTACGATGGGCGCAGGTAGAGGACTTAGAGGGGCTGCTGCGACGAGTGGTGAATTGGCGTCGATGATGGGCGCCACAACCGGTGCACTTATCAATTTATTATGTATCCTATGTATAAATTGGCTGCTTACAGCGCCAACTGTCGGCAGGACTTCTGCGTCGGGATGTAGTTGTATGCTGGCAAACGGCACCGCGGCTAGGACTGTAGTAACTAAAGCGCAGCAGCAGATGCACAACGTAAGGAGCTGTAAATGAATTTCGTTGTTTAATTATTTTTTTGTTGGAGGTTGAATATATTCACTTTTTGGCACATTTTCCAGCTGCTTGCAGTCCTTGAGTTGTCGCGCACCACTTTGTTTAACTTGCTCGGTGTGTTTATCATTTCCTGATAAACATTTGCTTTTATAGCGAAACTGTTTTCTTCGGTTTAACTCGAGCGTGAAATTGATAGAAAGCAAAAATGTTGATAACATTTCGCTCAAAAAATTAAAAGGAAATTGCGTTGAGTGCCTTTGTTTAGCTCAAATGCATTTTTTTTCTGTTTTTTTTTTTGTAAAAATGTCTACCATTTGTTTATAGGAATGCCGTTGACTTTGCACCTACGCTTTCGCATTTCCATTGTGTTATTTAATATTGCAAATGAATTTGTCATTTTTACTTTCAATCATTCCAATCGACACTTATTGGATTGCGACAAATAGCTGCAATGCAATGACAGCCGATTGTCAATTAATGCTTCCAGCACCACTAACCTACTAAGAATAATTGCCAATTTTGGCCAACAGGCCGCATGCGTCGCACCCACAAGTGCAGCGCTTTGCGCATGCGCAACGCATTTTTCGATTGTATTTGCTGCTTATTTACTAAAAGTTGTTTTCTTTAAATGAAATGCCTATATAGATACATACTATTTACATAGATATGTATTATATTTGCCTGTTTCAGTTATGTTTAAAAAAAATATTTATATTCTAATCACACTCGGCCGCTCTGTCTGTGAGCCAATCAATCAAGCAGCCAAGCTATTGCCTCCGGCGGCCGCCACACGTCGCCCGTGGAATTCCCATTAAGCCAAAATATTAGTATGCTTTGATTATTTACTTCTTCGGCACAATAATATATAAATTTGTAGTTGTAAATTTATAAAATATCTATGTCTAAAATAACCTATAAAATGTGTGTGTATGTAATGCGTATTTTTTTATAAATATTTGCAAGTAACTGCCAAATCTAATGCATTTACGCTCACACACTTATGTATGGATGTATGGAGGTAAGCTGAATTTCGTTCGAATAAAATCAATTTAAAGAAGTAAATAATGTAAAATTCTGCAGCCTTTCCATTTACAATATCCCCGACGCCTTATCTAAACGAAAAAAGTAGTAGAAAAAACAAAAACAAATGGATAAAATCAATGCATTTGAGGTCTTTGAAGGACTGCTAATTGGCCAATACATTCCAGTATGTCGATAAATTTCGTTTTGATACATATCGATAATTAAATGAATTTCAAAAACACTAGAATCCGATAAATAAACAAAATTCGATAGCTCGATTAATTTCGATAACGATCAATTTCGATAACTGAGCTAAATTTCGATACTTCAAACATTTATATACCTCGACATAAATGGATAACTCGATAAACTTTGCATACCTCTAAAAATATCGAAAACTTGGTTAATTTTAATAGCCCCATACTTTTCAAAAGCTATTGACAAATTTCGATAACTCGTTACACTCTGGTACCACGATGAAATTCGATGAGCGGTGATAACTTGATAAACTTATATAACCTTGAAATTTCGATAACTCGATATATGTATTTTGAAAATTGCAAAAATTTCGACTCGATTAATCGATAAATTTCAGTAAATCAATAAATATCGATAGCTCGACAAGATGAAAGAACTCGATGCATTACGATAACTCTTGTAGTCTCGCTAGCTCTATAACTTGATAACTTGATAAATTTCATTAACTCGTCCAACTTCGATAATCCCATAAATTTCTATGGCTCAATAACTATTCGTAAATTTTGACCACTCTGTGTCTTTAAATTTCGAGAACTCAATAAACATTGTTCAATTTGTATAATTCATTACGTTGCGATAACTCAAGAAACATGGATAACTCGATAAATTTCGATAACTATAACTCCGGTTATTCGATAAATTTCGTTGACTTCGATAACTGAATTTTTTACTGAATTTATTTTGATTCCTATCGAAAAATTTCAATAAACTTTCTTTCCTTTTCAGTTGTCCTCATTCTTATCTAATTCTCATTTTCAGCTTCGCTTTCATCTTCAATTTTGCCTTCATATTCGTGTCTTAGGGCCGGAATCGACTCGACAACATATAGAAGGGAGTCGATAACGTCGATAACGATGTTTAACCTATAGTTAGTGTTAACCAGACAATGCCATTTATTTCTTCATCATCACGTTTATCTTTATTACAAAGTTTAATTTCAATTACGAAGTAAAAAAAAATGCGAAAACAACTCAAATTGAACAGGCAACAACTATACACAAATACGGAAATTTTCAAACGACGATTTTAGCTGTAACAAAATTTGAGACCATTAAAACTTTCCCCATCTGCAGAAAAATAACTTTCCAGCGGTGTTCTTGGTTTTGAAATCGGTTCGGTACAATCGCCAAACGAAGGCGGACAAAATTTATGTTATGTTATGTTATGTTAGAAATTATAGTTGATTGAAAATAACCCAATCTTTGTCTGGCCACGACCCGGACGATCATAAGGAATGTGTCTGAAGTCCCATCGTGTTTGAGAAAATCTGTCCGCACACTAGGCTGCTCAGTCGGACTAAGCAATCCACCACTCGAACGCACACTCGACTGGGCAATCGGTCGAAACCAGGTTTCGGTTTTGCATACAAGAATTGCGACTAATTTTGTTAATGTATTATAGCATATCCCAGTAGTATAAAATAAGGAGCAGAAAGCAATTACGGAAGCCCTTCTCTAGAATATAGAGGGCCTTCACATCTGCATGATTTCCTTAATTATTAGTCCGTGATTTTCGCGAGGTAAACTGGCACTCTCTTCCCCCTGTTACCCATACAAAACCGGATTTAGGCCGGCTGAGCAGTGCAGTGTGTGGAGGTTCATTTTTTAGTCACACAATTTCTTCGTTTTATTTAACGCTATAACCGCCTAAGCGGTTTTAGACGAGTTCAACAAAACACGTCAGTCGTTTCTCTTGTCCACTGAAGCCAAGTCCTTCCCCACTTGGTCTTCCCATCGTAGTGGGGGCTACCCTCTCACTTTGCTTCCACCAGCAGGTTCCGAGTTGAATACTTCCAGAGCTGGAGCATCGGAGTCCATTCAACATTCAAACGTAATGGCCAAGCCAGCGGAGCCGCTGTATTTTAATTCGCTGCACTATGTCCATGTCGTTGTAAAGCACATACAGCTCATCGTTCCATCGTCTGCGATAGTCGCGGTCGCCAGCGCGTGGAGGCCCGTTAATCTTCCGCAAAATTTTTCTCACTAATACTCCAATAGCCGCCTCGTCGAATGTTGTCATTGTCCATGCGTCTGCGCCATATACCAGCACGGGCATGGTGAGTTACTTATAGAGTGTGGCTTTCATACGAGAGATGACTCTACTCACAAATTGCCTACTCAGTCCAAGTAGCACTTGTTAGCACTTCGCCTTCTTCTCGTTCACCAACATACCCATTCGCTTTGTTTCCTTGTCCAACTTGAAAAAGGCAGAACAGACTTCGCGATGTTTGTTGCTTATGATATCGATGTCATCGGCATACGCAAGTAATTGCACGCTCTTGCAAAAAATTTTTCCTGAGCGATTCAGTTCTGCAGCTCTTATTATCTTCCCCCACATCAGATCTGAGAATTCACATGAAAGGGTGTCGCCCTGTCTGAAACCCCGCTTCGTATCAAACGGCTCTGACAAGTCCTCCCCAATTCTAAACGAGCTGGTGGTATTGCTCAACGTCACTTTACACGACCATATCATATTCGCGGGGATACCAAATTCCTTTTGGTGCTGTCGAAAGCGGCTTTGAAGTCGCTGTAATTGGCGCGGAGTACGGTGTCACATTTATTGTGGATTGAGCAGAGCACACTTGAATTCCAGTCGTCGGACATGCGTTCATCTGACCATATTCTTCAATTCTTCTTGATTCATATACCTTATCACCGACCTTCCGTAAGTCGCCTAACTCTCTGGTAAATTTTTTTCTGGCTTTCTTCAGTCGGCCAGCATTTCAAGCTCTTCGCACTATCGTTTTTCGGTCTCTCTCTTCTTATTGCAGCAAATACGTCTCGCTTCCCTCTTCAGGCCGCTATATCGGGCACTCATAGCTTCGTGACATTCCTAATCGTACCAGTTGTTCTTTCGGGCTCGCTGATATCCGACTACTTCTTCGGCGGCGGTACTTAATAAGTGGGAAATGTGTTTCCACTGCTCGCATATGTCGGCTTGTTGAACAGTGCTCTCTGAGATTAGGTGTGAGAGTCGAGTAGCGAATGCATTGGCTGGCTGTTGTGACTGCTGCTTTTCGACGTTGAGCTTTCCTTGCCCTGTTGGGCGTACATTTTTTACTGATAGCGCCCCGAGACGATGTTTGGGCCTTGGAGTGTACATACGTCTAAGACAATGGAAGCGTGCGTTCCGTTTATCACAACATGTTCGATTTGGTTTCTCGTTTTTCGATATGGAAACAGCCATGTGGATTTGCGCATCTTTTTATGCTGAAACCAAGTACTACATATTACCATGTTTGGGGTCCCGGCGAAGTCGATTAGCCTCAGGCCGTTGTCGGACGTTTCGTCGTGGTTCCAAAAATTCCTTCCTTGCCCGTCCTGGCATTGAAGTCGTAAAGCACGATTTTGTTATAATGGCGGGGGCAGCGCTCATGTGCGCTCCAAGCGCTCATAGAAGAGATCCTTTAATGCCTCGTCCTACTCCTCCGTCGGGGGGGTGGGCAAAAATGAGTGAGTTGTTGTAGAATCTTGCTTTGATGCGCATTGTGACGAGACGTTCGTCCACCAGAAAAACTCGCGGCACTTTATTATTCTCATTGTAGTATACAAGTCAGAGAAGTTTCGGTCTAACTAATGAACTTTTCGGATAATTATTCTTTCAGCGAGATTACACAACTACTCTTAGCTTTAAAGCATTAACGTATTTTACATTTGAAGTAAGAAAGAAAGGAAACCGGAATGGCGCTCCAAACTTCCTCTAATCCACCAGATTAAAATTTGTATTTTCGTCTCTATTTTTTATTGAATACATATCTACAGCCGAGACTCTGCAGATAGTAGAGTACATATACTAGTAACTACATACATAAAATTGTATATGCATGAATGCATTTAGCTACACATACATACATACATACATGTGTATGTACATATGCATATAAATGCTAACAGAAAACTAACTTCTTGCTATAAAATTCCTTGATAATTTGCCAACGGCGTATAACGATGGCAAGTCCTTGAATGACAGCAAACTGAGCACTTTTGTATTGTTTTGCAATAGAACGCAATTTGTTACTATACACACACATATACAAACTAATTCATACACACATACACAAGCAACCGCATAAAAGCCATAGAACCGACCATAGCGTCACTCAAAGTGCTACGGTTTTGACAAATTGATGTCGCAGACGACGAACATTTGCATTAAGAAGTTAACAAAAGTTGGCAAAGCGTGTAACCAAACCCGGGCAGATGAAGGAGGTATACAAGCAGAAGCAGCAGCAGCAGAATCAGTAGAAGCAGAGACATAGAAAAAGAAGATGAAGACGGAGACGGGAAAGAAGCAGGAGCAGCAACGGCAGAATAAGAAGAAGTAGAAGCAGAAGCAGAATAAGTGGAATACTCACTAAGTACTAATACAGCATAAAATGCAATGAGTACCAGAACCACCACCACCACCCTATAAAATGCGAACGATCCACTGTACTGGAATGCATTCTATGCACGACTCAGCGCACCAACGTTGATTAAAAGCGGCAAACTCAAGAATTCGCAACGACTAAGAAGTAGAAACGACGAAAGTAAGGAAGGAAGGAAGAAAGGAAGCAAACACAAAAAGTGAAGAAAAAAACACACAAATAAAAGAACACCCATCAAATATTACTCAGGATGTCGAAACTCGTAAGTGGTTGATTGAATTGAAGAAAGGACTTTTTATGCGCGCATAAACACACACACACACACACACACACACACACATGCACACGCTTCAATAAACTAGTTATGTATTGAATTCTTTATATTCTTGCAGTTGTTGTTGCTACTGCTGATTGCTGTATGCGCTGCTTGCGTAACAGCTAAAGCTGAACCCCAACAAGTCGCTTTAGCTGCGCCTGTTGCTGTCGCTACTGCTCCTGTGGTGGCCGCCGCCGCCGCCGCCCCATACGTAGCAGCTGCATACACTACTTCTCCATATGCTGCAGCTGCACCCGCGCCTGCCCCTGTAGCCACCACCACCGCTTATAGCACACCACCATACGCTGCATACTCATCACCCTACGCTGCGTATACGTCACCTTATGTCGCCTCACCTTATGCCGCCGCATACCCAGCTGCCGCCGCATACACTAATGCTCCATTGAACTCCGCGGTCGCCAGTCAACGTGTCGATGTACAGAGCAATTACTATGCAACACCAGTGATAGCTGCTGCTGCCTCACCTGCCAAGTTGGTCGCACCCAGCTCAGCTGCTTTTGTTGCGCCTGCTGCGCCTGCTGCACCTGCTGCTGCATACTCGGCACCCATAGCTGCCGCTTACACAGTTGCTGCTGCTGCTGCTCCCATACCCGCTGCTCTAGCTGCTTATACAGCGCCTTCCGTTGCATCCATAGCTCCAGCTCGCTATGTTGCCCCTGCGGCAGTTGCTTCAACAGCTCGTTATGTGGCCCCTGCCGCATCGGTAATAGCTCCTGCTCCAATTGCTGCAGCACCAGCTAAGCTCGTTGCACCAAGTGTTGTTGTCTAAGCTGTGCTCACATGCACATACGGGTATGTATGTATGTATGCATGTATATGCGTAGCTACTAAACCGATAAATACATATTTGGCAAATACGTGAATGTTCTTCAGTAGCGCTTTAAGTTGACACCTGTTAACCTCCCCAGCCATTTTTGCTTTTGTCTTTTACTTCCATGTACGAGTACGTTCGAGTATTTCATTTATTAATATTGCAAGTACCTGAATAAAAGGAGAAGAAATATGCTCATAAAATCGCTAGTAAATTGTTTAAAGTACTTCTCGCACAAAGTTATTTGCTCGTGAGTGTGTACTCAGCAGTGAGAAATGTGAATTTATTCATAGTTAAAAGCACTAGCTGTTTATTTTAAATTTCGCAACTGGTTTCGAAATGGATTTAAGTGCTTTGCGAAGGTCTCTTCAAAAACTGGCAGTGATAATAAAATGAGATGCCTTGTGGGGTTTTTGAGAGTTTCTTGGGCTGTTTTTGAGGAACGAACTGCATTTTTCTTATTTTATTATTCGAGATTTTTCGCGTATCTTTTGGAAATATTAATTTTTTTAAAGCAATTTTCGGGACTCTTCGTGTTTTGTTTTTCTCTGTGACTGTTTGAGAGTTTCTTGGACTTTTTTCAGGAATACTAGGCATTTTTTCGTAAGCTTTCAGAATTTTTCTTATTTTACTTTTTTCGGATTTTACTTGGATCTTCTACCTTTTTTAGGAAATTTTCGGGACTCTTCGTCTTTTATTTTGCTCTGTGACTGTTTAAGTGTTTCTTGGACTTTTTTCAGGAATACTAGGCATTTTTTCGTAAGCTTTCAGAATTTTTTTTCTTAATTTATTTTTCCGTATTTTTTTGAATTTTCTAACTTTTTTTAGGGAACTTTTGGGATTTTTCGTATTTTATTTTGCCCTCTGTGACTGTTTAAGAGTTTCTTGGAATGTTTTCACGAATATTCGCCATTTTTTCGTAAGCTTTCGGAATTTTTCTTATTTTATTATGCAAAATTTTTCGGGTATCTTTTGAGAATATCCTAATCTTTTAAAGCAATGTTCTGGACTCTTCGTGTTTTGTTTTTCTCTGTGACTGTTTAAGAGTTTCTTGGACTTTTTTTCAAGAATGCTCGGCATTTTTTCGTAAGCTTTCAGAATTGTTCTTAATCTATTTTTCAGGATTTTTTTTTGAATTTACTTTTAGGAATATTTGGCATTTTTTCGTAAATTTTCTTATTTATTTTTCCAGATTTTTCGGGGTCTGTTAGGAATTTTCTGTTCTTTTTTTATAAATTTTGGGGCTTGTCGTGTATTATTTTGATATGTGGCTATATAAGTGTTTCTTGGAATTTCTGCAGGAATATTCGGAATTTTTCGCAAGCTTTCGGATTTTTTCTTATTTTATTTTTCCGGGTTTTTTTTTGCCAACTGTTAGGATTTTTTCAGGATTTTTAATTTTTTTTTTGGTAATTTTCGGAGTTCTTCGATTTTTAGTTTTCGGTATCTTCGGTAAAAGTTTGGGATTTCAGTTCCAAAAGTGCATTAAAATCGTAACTTGAATAATCAAAATATAAAAATCTAAAATTTGAATACTTTTCTGCTCAACAATTTAATAGGAAAGCTTTTTTTTTATTATTTTGCGTCTTTTCTGATGAGGAAATGTGGCGATTTCCGAAATAGCTATCACTTCTAGGATTTTTTCAAATTATTGTTGCTTTTCCACAATAAGTTTTTCATTAAACGGCCCCAAGCTCAATAAAAATTGTTGAATACAGTTTTTTTCGAAACTATATAAAATTTCTTGGGATTTTTTCTGGCACGATACGCATTTGTTCGTAAGTTCTCGGGATTGCCCGTATTTGATTTTTAGAGATTTTTTGTGATCATTTGGGCATCTTTCAGAACTTTGGCGGTTTATTTTCCCTAGTTTTCGGTATTCTTCTTGTTTTATTTTTTGTGATTTCTCTGCATATTTTTCGGAACTTCGTCAATATTTTCGGTATCTTTTAGGTCTGAAAATGCATTTAAATTGTAACTTGGCTTTTTATGAGTAGCCGGAAAATAAAAAAAACATAAATTATTATTGAATTATTTTCTGCACAAAAATTTGTCAGGAAAGCTTTACTTTTTTTTGCATTTTCGGATGTTTTTGAGAGCCTATTAAGATTTTCGTGTAATGTTTTCCGGACCGATTGGACTTTCGCAATTTTTCGGGATTGTAATTAATTTACCTTTCGGATCTCTTCGGTACTTTCCAAAATTTTTGGGAGTTTTCGGGATTGATCGTGTGGCATTTCGCGGCACTTTCCCGGATTTTTAGGTATTCTTCATTTTAATTTTCATTATTTTTTCGCGAATTTTGGGACTTTTCAGGTCCAAAAATATTGATTTTTCGCGATCGGTTGTAATTTGTTCGGGATTTTCCAAAGCTTTTTTTGGGAGATTTCGGGATCCATCGCGTTGTATCGCGGGATTTCTCGGGAACTTATTTAGTCATGCTTCGCATTTTATTTTCGGATTTTTCGGGTCCTTTCGGAAGTTTGGGGATATTTCAAGTAAAAAAAAATTTAATCATAAGTTTGCGTTTTATGAATTCCGAAAAATTAATGTCATGCAATTATACTATCCCGATCCTTTACAGAACATCGCCAGTTTTCGAAATATTGGTTCCATAAAATTTTGTAAAGTACGGTGTATTTATTCAGAGTCAAATACCATTATAAGGAAAATTATTTAAGAGTCATTTTTTAAAACTGTCCTACTCAGGACTAGTACTGTCCCTCAAAATTGCATTATCTTCATGATAATCTACCATTAAACTAACCATCTACAAATTATCGACTTTCTTGTATTAGAATGTGACTGCCTTGTTAGGAATTTGTTGAAATTCTTCCTTTGCATTTTTGTTGTTGTGTAGAGGTATTGTCATGCGCTTAGAGTAGATAGAATACGAACGTGGAGTTATGGTCATTTCTCTTAAAGGCACTTCATAATACCAATGAAGATGAACATCATTACACATATATATATTATATATATATAAGTAGATATGTGTACATTAGATCGTACCACCTTACAAGCAAACAAAGTATTTCGGCAGGGCAATTCGATTTTTTTTTTCGCCAGACCTCGGGGTCGCCTTTTGACATTTTTCGTTGATATCTACATACTGCTATACAAATTTTTTTTTTAATAGTTATACAGGAATAAACGAAATACCTGAATTTCATGACATTAGGGTGGTACGTTAGGGTGATAAGAACCGACATCTGTGTAAGTACTAGAACGCACAGTGGGAGAAATGACGAAAAAAGTTGGCCAATATTCAAAAAATCAAAGTTGTCCGACTATTGCAAAACATGAAGGGTATTCACGATCCATTGCATACTGTCTAGCAAGGTGCATAGATAGCATAAATAGCATGATTGGCTAATTTTGTTGCTGTTTGAACACTATCTAAATATGCATCTATAGTAATTTGTCATTAGGAAGGTTCATTGCATAGTGGATGAAAAATATAAGGCACCCCTTTTTTGTATCTCATTCACTAGAGTAGTTTGAGCTTGCTATTCTTACTAAAGTTTGTGCTGCTTTTCTCATTGCCTCTAAAATTGTGCTTCGGAAATTTTATTTTAAAGTAGTGGTTAAAGCACTTAATTATTTTTTTGCGAGATAGAGAACGTTTCTGACGGTATCTCAAATAATCTAAGTCATTAAATTTAAATTTTCGACACAAGTAATTATATCTAAAAATGTATTGTAAAAACTGTCTAAAAAAATATATATGTATAAGTATAGTTTTCTATTTGATTATTGAAAAATAGCAAAAAAATGTACTTCAGGTATTCAAAAAGGGAGTTTATAGATTCATTCGAGTTCTGTTGTAATTCACGACTAAATAGCGCGATAAAATAATAACAGTGCTCATTGTGTTGTGTGGAAAACGTACACATGGCAACACTCATTTTGGTGCGGCAATTGTGAAAGCTGTTTTGGATAGAATTTCTTGTGCTGATTACAAATTCGTAAGTATAAAGTTTCGATCAGGTCCCGATTTTGAGAAAAACGAGGTCAAAGTGTCAAAAAATACTGCGTTTTTTGCAATATTTTACAAGCTCTAGAAAAGAAAGAAAACGTGATAAAACCTCTCACTTAGGCTTAAATTAAATCTAGAAATCTCGGCTACTGTCGCTGAATATACCATCCCTGCACCTTAATATGATGGTCACTTATAGTCATATTTGTGGAACGGGGTACTTGAAGTCAATGAACTTTGGAAAAAAACAAAAAAAACAAATACTTTAAAACCCGACTATAACGAACGAACGAATTTACTTTTTCTGGTACGGTCTAATGTACATGTATGCATACATACATAAGTGCATAGATATGCGCAATACATATATATACAAATGTATGTATGTTCTTAAATATTTCAACCTTAAGCATAGAGCCAGCAATGCGGCCGAAGGAGAACGCATAAATGGTAGTAGTGGCAGCGGTCTACACTTTGCTCTTCCATCAGAGATCTTAGATTTGGCTAAAAACTTTGGTTTTATTGATAATAGACTTGGGACAACGTGATGAAGGGGCGAAGAAGTTCAAGTCATCAAGTAAATTTTTCCTCTCTACAAAGAAATGGTAATAAATATTTTACAATAGAGCATCGCTAAGTATGTACTCGTATACATGCACATACATAAATACCGTCTTCTTGTGCGAATTTTACTTGTTTGCTGTGCAATTTATATTTGCTGCAAATAGTTTAAAAAATTTAACAAGATGAATTTCTATTTCTGCTTTTTTTGTCTTAAATTTTCACTAGAAGAAATTTGTCTAAAATGGCTTTGAGACTGATTCTGAGTACATATCGCTACTATGGTTTAAGATGAAAGGCAATAAATCGTAAATTTTTCTCACGATGGACTATGTACTAGGATTACGAGATCTCAACTGGAATTATTATGGCAAATATTGGTTGTCGGAAGTCTTTTGATCTCATGCGCAAATCTGTGTAGCTCCGAACATCCCGAGGCAAGAACTATATTTGTCTGCATTGAAGATGCTCGCTTCCTTTGGGTTAGTTTGGAAAACGACAGATATCCAGAATGCTTTTCGTGCTCGTAATTCTGGCTTTGATGCCAGTTGCCGGCAAGTGAAAAATCACAGGAAGGTGAGAAATTAGAAGTTGTAGCCATTCACGAAGAGTTAATGTACCACTGACAAAAATACCGGTAACAAAACAGATAAAGTTATGGATAACAAATACGCAAAAAAGGGTAGATAGCAAAATCGATAACCAAATCGATACAATTTTCGATATCAAAATTGATAAAAATTTCGATAAAAAGTCGAAAAAAATAGATAAAAAATATCGATAACAAAATCGATAAAAAATATCGATAACAAAATCCGTAACAATATCGATAAACAAATCGATAAAAATATCGGTAACAAAATCGATAAAAATACCGATAGCAAAATCGAACAAAATATCGATATCAAAATCAATATCAAAATCAATAACCAAATCGAAATCAATAAAAATATCGATAACGAGTAAGAAAGTCTAAGTTCGGGCGGAGCCGAACATTAAATACCCGGCGCAAGTATTAAATATATGTTTTTTCACCTTTCCGAAACCTTCCGCTAGATGGTAAGCCGGGGTGTATCAATT
>NW_016165686.1:0-2856 GCF_001687245.7 Rhagoletis zephyria | reverse complement strand
TATATACAAGCGCAAAATTTATGCGCATATCTATAAGTATGTAGGTGCAAGTGCTTATGTGTATGTACTTAAGGGTCTCCCTTAACTAAAAGGAAGGAATTTAATTTTTGCAAATTTTTTATTTCGGTGTGTGAAGAAATTTTGGTGACAGCCAAAACAACTGTTCAACTCCAATTCAACAAAGCGTTTTAGAAAATAAAGCAAAAGGGGTTGCTCAGCGACAAAGTGTCCTTAGCATTGTTGACAGCTCCAATAGCAAGAGGGACATGTGTACAGATCCGTTCAGCGCTGGTCTTGGAACATACCGATCCGCGCTTTCCCACGAACACAATGGAGAGACCAAGTGTAGGAGGACCTGTCTGCACTTGAGATGTACAACTGGACAACTGGCCCAACCTGGCAAAGGAGAGGGGCAATCGGCGAAGTTTTTTGTTTCGGGCCAAACTGACGGACAGTTGTAGATCCAAATAAGAAGAACCAGTCACAATAAGTAAAAAAACTGGAAAACAGTTCCCGCTTTGAAGCTGCTGGAATTACTCGGTTGGAAAGACAGTCAAGATGGCCACACCGCAATTCTAAATAACACCGACATACCTGCACAGATTACTGTGTACCGAGTCTAAAATTTGCAAAGAGGTATGCAATTTTCATTCCAGATAAAAAGTAAGTGGGAACTCCTGTGGAAAATGAATCCGTCCACTTCAACACTCATGGATCAAATCTACAGAACAGGGTAGAAGGTTGAGAATTCCCAGCACAGTAGCAGCTGGAAAAATAATTTTGCCTACCCGATCACTATAGCACCTTTCAAGCTGAAGTTTCTGTAATACAGGAGGTGGTTGAACCCTAACGTACAGGAGAAGTCATATGTACCAACATCTGCATCTAATCAGACTGCATGGCGGTACTCAAAGCACTTGACTCTGTCACAAGTAATTCAAAAACCGTAGCGGACTTCTGCAGAACCCCAAGCCGAGGAGGCTGAGCAGTTTGCTATTCACTTGGTATGAGTGAGAAGGCGGACAAATTTGAAAGTGTAGACACTTACGTTTCACTTTCGTGGCCCTGAAAGGGTTTAGGCATGCCGCTCGCTAGTTGTCAGCTCATTCTATCTGATTTATTTCTTAACATAGCAAGTGATATGTATATAGGATGGTCTCACCACATAGAATAATACGAAACTTTTACAATGGTTTGGTTTTTACGACCCAAGTGGCATCACAACGGGCCCACAATTTGCTTTGGTCACAGGCGGGAACTTCTGCTCACCCTACGATGGGTAGAGGTACTGTCGTCCTCTACTACGACAGTTCAGACGCGGAGCATGCAGGACCGTGCCTAACGAAGTTGATCGCGACACGAACTTCGTCCGAGATTTTATTATCGCCACAGTATGCGCCGGGATACGGAGAAGGAAACTAACTATGGACTTTTTATTTTTAAACGACTTCTCTATAACTTTTAAAACTTTATGCTAGACAGATTCAACTCTTCGACCTTTGAGGTAGGCATGCTGAGGGTGATTCAATCCCTCTCGAGGAATTCTATTTCTTATATACACGCCAATCAGACAAGGGTCTTTAATAGGAAAGAAGAAAGGCTTATTGGCCTGAAATACTTGGGAGACACGTGAGGAATTTTTTTCTGATTTTAAGCTTGGCTAAAGGACACTACTATATCTGTTCTTTGAATGCGATATCGTTGTAAGGCTCAACAAGGCAAAGACAAAAAACCAACAAGAATACGAAGACGGATACGAGCACGAACAGAAAGATGAATATAGAGACGTTATGGAAGGAGGCGAATACGAATACGAAGAAGAATGCAAGACGAGTAGGAAGACGTTTACAAAGAGAATACGAAGATAAATGCGAAGACCAATACGAGCACGAAGTCGAATAAGGATGAAAACGGAGACAAATACGAAGGCGTATATGAATAAATACGAGTACGTACACGAATACGAAGGGAAATACGAGGACGAAAATGAAGTCGAAAACGAAATCGTAGACCAACGCAAGGCAAATAGGTAGGCGAATTCGGAGACGAATCGGAATATGAACAAATACGAATACGTACACGAATGCGAACATAAATGTGAAGACGAATTCGGATACGAATCGGAATACGACGACGAAGATGAATGCGAAGACGAGCACGAAGACTAATACGAAGACGTATATCAAGATGAATTCGAGTACGAAGACGTGGACGAATACTGAGGGGAACACGAATACAAACGCAAAGATAAATACGATGATGAATGCGAAGAGGAATACGAAGGCTAATACGAAGACTAATAATACGAAGGCGAATACGAAGATGACGACTGAGAGTAATGCGAAGGTGAATCCGAAGCAGAACCGAAGACGAAGACGAAAACAAATAAGAAGATGAATACGAAGAGAAACTGACGACCAATACGAAGTGGAATACGAACACTATTACGGATACACTCCGAAGATGATCACGAAGACAGTGACTAAAGCGTACATGAAGGTGAATGCGAAGGCTAATATGAAGACGAATACGTATCTATGTGAAGAAAGTGACTTAAACGAATACGAAGAAATCTTCGTGAGTGTTTAAAAAAATTAGAGAAGCAGCCACGATTTCAATGAAGAAAATCCAAAAGCGGCAACATGCCAACTTCAAGAAATGTGAAGCGGATATTATCTACTTACTTGGGGTTGGATTTCGGCTCAGGTGCATTGTGTATATATTTTATGAAGTGGACATCCCTAAGTTCTTATATGTATAGGAATAAATACTTATAACTTATATATAAGCGTTTCTATGCGCGTATGTATATTTGTAGTTATATATGTATTATGTATACACTTATATTCCAGCAAC
>NW_016165685.1:9787-26746 GCF_001687245.7 Rhagoletis zephyria | reverse complement strand
CGCTGCTCCGCCGTTTGTTGCAGCTGCCTGTCTTTGTTGCCTACGGCCAATTGTGCCACCGCCGACAACTCATAGCCTAGGCAATGCACGCACGCACAAACATATTAAACGCATACGACGTTGGTTGCAACGATGTGTGAGCAATGAATGAGAAATGTATCAACCAGCTACTGTTGCTTCTACGCTTTGAAAATACATAGTACCTACTTTCATGCAAAAACAGCGGCTATATGTAGATTAGAGGTGAGCAATAAAATCGGCAATCATAATAATTGCGGCCGTGCGACAATTGCCACCAACATCGCCATCAACAGCAATGCTTCGGCCAACGAGAGTCAACTGGCGTGATTGCATGGACAAGAGATAAGCTAGCTACAAGCTGCCTGGCTAGCAGGCCAATACACTTATACTTTTTAGCCATTAACGCATTCGTCGCTTGGATAAAATTAGAGCAAATGCAAGGCTACAAATACACAAACAACTACAATTGCACTGAATAAATAACAATTGCGTGTGGCAAAAGTGAAGGTAAACCGGTTGCTCTGTTGCTAAGGTATCTACACATTAAACATTGTCGCCTGCATGCGTGCAAACGCACCCTCCTACGGCCAGCAGCCCAAAAAGACCACTCTACACACCTTAAGCGCCCGCACTTTGTAAGCAGATTTGGCACACTGGCACCAACATTGCCAGCAGCCATCGACTCCAGGCTCCGATTTAAGGCACCGCCTTTAGTTGATCCGAATGCAAGGCGGCATTGCGTATCGCACCATTTGAGGTAACACATTTTCCGGCTGGCTATTTAAGCGCATAGTAAAATGGTGCTGCTGTCGTCTAGTATGCCGCGGCGTGGCATGTGGGCAGTTGAATTGAAGCGCACGAGTTCGAACCCTGATTACCTTTCATTCTGATTCTCATAAATGCTGCCAGACAACAACAACAACAAGGCGCAGCGTAGAGCTCTACTGATATTGATCTGTAGGAATAAATCAGCCCAACTAACGCAGACTGGTGAAGAAACCCGGCCTAAATGACGGCCAAGTTGATGTGTGGTACTTGAAGTGCCAAATGTGGCAATGGCGGGTTGGTCCGTTAGCAGCGCGTTAAGTGATTTTAAGCTAATTGCACAGCGGCGCATACATATTTTTCAATTTAAGCTGCCGTCGCTGTGTGTTGTTGTCGCTGGCATTGCGCACGTCTAAGTTGTTAATCTCTGGTAGTTACATAAAATTTATTTAGCTTTTTAGTGACTCTATTTGCGAATTATTATTTTTAACTTTTGTATAAAACTTAACAACCTGGCTTCAACACCAATAAAATCTTAAAATAATTAATAACACAGATTTACCAAAAAAAAAAGTTTCTGCATATTGAACCAAACCTCTTTATCCCTATTTGATTCCACACCCTGAATGCGAATCCGAGGTCTGTTAGCCTCCATCACGTCAGGTTCAAGGTCATTTTAAAATCAAGTAGAGAAAAATTCATTGAATAAACCTGAAAATTCAATACAATTCTTTTGAATTTGACCTTGGGCTGACCTAGGCATAACCTGAAAAAAAAAAAAACAATTTTTATTGTATAAACAATTTTTTTTTATTGAATCAATTGTTTGTCCTATTCGAAACTCAAATGACCTCGAACCTGACATTATGGAGATTAACGGGCCTCGGATTCGGGTTCTGCGAGTGGAAGACCGCATATATGCGAATTTTCAGGTTTATTCAGCGAATTTTTGCCTACTTGACGTTTAATCGACCTCGAAACTGACGTGATGGATGCTAACAGACCTCGTATTTGCATTCAGCGCGTCGAATAAAAAAGGGTGTGGAAGTTTGGTACAATATGCAGAAACTGTTTTTTGTAAATCTGTGTAAATAAATTAATCTGTCCACTTAAAATAATTAAAATATATCGTGGTTTTATGAGCCATAAGAACGTTTATCATACAACGACTAAAGAAAAACTATTTCATTCGTCTTTATATATATCCGCTTATATATCCACCTCTTTCCTTAATTATGTAAATCTTATTTGTTTTTGTTTTTTCTCATCTTTACCTTTTTATCTTCATCTTTATCATTGTAATGTGTTTAAATTTAAAATAAGTAATTGATCTTCCTGCCTTTAGCTTTAAAAGCTTTGTTTTTATTTTTATCCTTGTTTTTATCCCTTCCTTCATCTATATATTCACCTTTGCTTTCGTCTTGTTAGATGGTTATTCATAAACCGCATGTTAGCACATTTTTGTTACTATTAATGCATTTGTTTAATAAGATAAATTAGTTGAAGTTAGATAAGGGGTGGTGAGGTCAAATGAGATGAGATCATATCAGATCAGATGAGATCAGTTCAGATGTCGCATACATATGTGATCTGAGGTTATGCGATGTGATGTGATTTAATCTAATTTGATTTTATGTAATGTGATAGGATCTCTAATGTCATATCATGTGATATATTGTAATGTGTTATCACATCATGTGGCGATATTAGTTGTGGTGAGCTTAGGTGAGGTGTGGTGAGTTCATATGCATTGGGGTAAGGTATGGTGAATTTAGGTGCAGTGAGTTTAGCTGAGGTGTGGTGAATAAAGGAGTGGTAAATTCAGGTGTGGTGAGCATATGAGTGTTGAGTTCCCTCCCTATCAAAGGCTTCACCTATATCCTTGTATTTACAATTACTTTACCGTAATATTTTATTCCTTTATCTTTATATTTTCTTTTATCGGTATTCATATTTATTTTTACGTTTTTGTGTTTATAATTTTCTTAATCTAAATACATATTCACTTCTCCTTTGTCCTTATATGTATAAGTCAAGTGTTTAAATTTATATTGATCTCCATCTTTGCCTTTATCTGTACGCATCATTGTTTTGGTTTTTATTTTTATTTTCATTTTTATTTTTACCTTTGCTTTATCCTTTTCATCGTCTACGTAATCACCTTTACTTTCATTCTTGTGTTAGTCTTAATCTAAATCTTATTCTTAAACCGCTTAATAATAATGTTAAATTAATACTACGTACGCACTTCATTTAAGAAGCTCTTGTTTCTGATCCAACCATCTCCGTTACATTTGCCATGCTGATTTTTAAACCAACCGCCTTTAAAGAAATTTCAATTCAAAAAGGTTTTACCTTAGATCTAGATTTTGTCAAAGGTAAGGTTAGATCTCAGAACTGCGGTGTACCTCCCAGTTTTACAATCCGAATGTTCTTAAGAATACGTCTTAAATACGCATTTCATTATCTCAATCCTCCAATTTGAAGCTACTTGTATTCTAAAACGGCGTTCGATGTGAATACCTGCACACGGCCTCGATTTTTCTCTCAACATACATATACATACTTTTAGGGCCGTTTTCTCATCTAACCTTTAGTTTACCGGCCACTTTATCGTCTCGATATACGAGTTTTCGTTTTCTCATCAGCGCATTAATTTCTCGAATCGATAAACTGTTGCTCACCCGATGCAACCTTTAAAATTTGTACCCAACTTTAAATTTTGGTTTGGTTTTGGTTCATGAGTCAGATATATTAGATATTTCAACCAAGGTTTTGGTTTTTGCTAACAGTTGCTCTTGCTCTATATTTGCTTATGTNTAACAAATTAATTTTTACCGGCAAGGTAAGAAAACGAAAACACTTTAAATTGAGGAACAATTTATCTGCCCTGTTAGTAAAGGCAACTTTACTGCTTACATTAGAAAATGGCCCTAAGATTGTAAAGTAGGTGAATATTTTTAAATATCTCAGTGCCACGAAAAGCGCAGTAACCGTGCAAAGTACGTACTTATAAATAAGTGACGCATTAATGTTATTTTCCGCTGCTTTGCATCCATAAAGAGCCGGCAAAGTGTTAATTTTAATTTCATTAATGAGGTAAATTGGGTTTCTTCCTACCCTTAATGCCCGTTTATTCATGCTTCGCGCCCTCCGCACTTCCACTTCCTTCAATGCACATAAAACAAGTAAGAAAGTCTAAGTTCGGGCGGAGCCGAACATTAAATACCCGGCGCAATTATTAAATATATGTTTTCCACCTTTCCGAAAGCTACCGCTACACGATAAGCCGGGGTGTATCAATTTTGAGTAAATTAGCGTCCTTCAATTTCGAAATATTGAAGTTTCAAGCATTTCTGAAATTTACCGTTATATGAGAAGCGGCCGTTATTTTAGTCNAGCAAAGTGTTAATTTTAATTTCATTAATGAGGTAAATTGCGTTTCTTCCTAGCCTTAATGCCCGTTTATTCATGCTTCGCGCCCTCCGCACTTCCACTTCCTTCACTGCACATAAAAAAACACATCTACCGCGAGAAGTGGGCTCGAGGTGAAGACGAATGGGCCCGAGTGACGTATTAAAGCAGCATTGACGCATTCGCAAGAAACGCACTAAGCTAAAATGAGTAGCGCATAAGTAGTTGTGTGGGGGATAGTTTAGTAGGAATGGCTGTTTGTGTGTTTCCATACTTATTATTAATATTATTATTATTATAAGAGCCTTTTTAGCAAGCGAGTCGCATACATAATTGATTTATTATGTTTAGCGAAATGAAAGTGAATGAATGTAACATCAACAACAACGGCGTGCAGTAGCAATGCACACAGCCAACAAAACTTAATGTCAACTTGTAGCTTTATAGCTGTAAGTAAGTAGGAGGAAAAAATGTTGCTGTCCCAGAGCGAAATAGGGTCAAGAGGGTACTGCTATAATGCGTACATATGGATGAGTGCGTATACACACGTATACAAACATGGATTTAGGCAAACTTGCATACTTAAAATACGTATAATTAAATAAAGCAAAAGCGCTGGGTACTTTTAAAGTCATCCTTGTGATATTACGTATTTCTATTTTAAAGCGAAGAAAGTTAATAAATTTTAGATATATAGTGAAGACATGCGAATAAGCGCTGATGGAGAACAGCTGGAGAAAGACTTGGCAAGAGTTGATACAAGTGACAAAACAACTCGCGAGCTTTATTGGACTTGACTCAAATTGTTGCCTTTATTTTGCTCAAAATGTCGATTTACTTTAAGATTTTTATAACTTTTAATTTCCATTTTTTTAATTCAAGCGGAGCCTATATTAAAATTCAAGAAAGAAATTTTATTTCCGCATTTTAATGAGATTTTGTGCGACATCAAAGCACTGAAAAGACGCTTAACTCAAAGACTTGCAATTGAAATGCGGTTTTGCCACGCATACCTAAGTGTAATACAACCCGTATGGTACGTATGTATAATACAAAATTTACAATGTATAACTAAGTGCGTAGGTACATAAATATATAAGTATGCCTTACCAAACCACAAAAAGCCCAATCGACTTACGTATTCATGGCACTTTTGCTGAGCAACATTCATCAAAATATTACTTCTTATGTTAAGAAGGTTCATCAGGTGCTGCTTGTTGTTAAATGTAAATACGTACTTATGTATGTTTGTATGTATGTTTGCATAGCAAGGAAATTCTTAGTTAAGCTTTTTGAAAAACGACTCATTTAGGAAACTTATTTGGCTTAGTTGAAAATCTTTGTGGTTAAAATATGTATTTAACAGCCCAAATAACAGCACAAAATACAATTGGAGGCGTTCTCCTTCAGCAAATAAAGTGATACTGAGCTTTTATTAGAAGCTCACTAAGCTATCCAGTATAACTTCTAAATATCAGACTATATTTTCTATAGTACAAATAATGGCAATTGAAAAGCTCACGAAGGCTCAAGGTTATTGATTATGAAGATACTTAAACACTTCCCAGCATCGCTTAAGTTTCTACTAATTTTTTACTACTCTGAAATCGTGTGAAATCACCAGCCTTATTTTTATGATACGCTACTTGAAAAAACGCCGCCTCCTTCAAATATGGATGTAAATGGGATATATGTATGTATACACCGAAGACTTGAAGAGCTGCGAGGCTAGTCTTTACTCCCAAGGCGGGTAGATTCTCGAGAGGCTGACTGAAAAAAAACAGGATTCATCGGTAGCAATCGAATCATTGAAAAGTAAATTAGTGGGATCTGCCTCGGAAAGAATTGTTATAGGTATAGAGCAGCCTTTCTAAGAATAAAGCCTACGCGGATGGGCCTTCCTCGATGAAGAGGGAGCTTTTAATATAATGCTGACAGCGTGGAAAGTCAAAGGAAAGTTTCTGGACACCCTGGATGATCTTTTGCAGGGGCATTGCGGGTAATGCTGCCACAGTCCGCTCCACTATCAAGTTAAGAAGTACTAACTTCTCCTTCAACCAGGCACATGAGAATAGGCAATCTTTGGGAACATTGAATTCTTCGCTGTATACATCTCTCTAAGCATTAGAGTCTAATGGATGAACGGAAGAGTGGCAGCCCCGAAAGCAGCCGCAGTGAACATGTTTACGAATTGGTTGAAGTGAAATGGTAGCATTGGAGAAGGCGTCTTCTATTCAGAAATCTCAACCCTACACTTTCAGAGAACCCCAAGCAGAGGTGGCCGCTATAGGGAAATCAGTAGACTGACTTGCAGAAGTGCAATATTGTTTAGAAAGGTGAAGATCTACTCTGACAGCCAAGCAGCAATCAGGGCTTATGGTGCAATCGAAACTTGCGGAACGTCTGACCTCTTCTTGGTCGCCTCGGAGAATTTTGGTTTCAGTGCACAGTAGGGTTCAGAATATAATCTATTTATACCTTAAAAATAAAACTTTTCCATTTGACACCCATATTGTAATATAAAAGTTTCTGAGACTAGCTAAAGAGATTCATCTTAATTAATAACGCGTTTCTACATACAATATGCTATTAAAATAAATTTTCGCCAGCTTTTCTGCACAAAAGACTCACCGTACTTTGTGGCCTTTAACGCGCCACTAAGTAAAGAATACTTATCCTTTGCATAAAATGATTCGCCTGACATGAACTTCGCTCCACATGCACGCAATCAAAATTGAGTAGCGCATAAAAATTTTGAATAAGAAAAATATTTTTCTTCTTTTCCGCTGTTTACTTTTATTTTTGGGTTTCCCTTTTTCCAAGTTTCATTGCATTAAAAAATATGCAATGATGTTCTGCTTTCTGTGTGCTTAATGAAAAAGCAAACGACCGCAAAGGCTACACGGAGAGGGAGTTGATAAGCAAATTCTGCAGAAAGCATTTCAATATTTGTAAATACAAGCAAATACGCGGAAAATATGAGGCTTAAAAATAATACGGTTAAGTGAGGAGCCAAAGAGCGAAAAGTGAAACGAATTTGGGGTATTGCAGCTGCTGATTTGCCTTCAGAGACCTACTTACATGAGTTGTGCGGGGGCAATGCCACGCGTCACTCCTTAGGATAATGTATTTTCCATTTTGTTTTTTTCGTTCTTTAATATTTTTATCTGTAAACACATACACATGCATCTCGTAAAAGATTGTACTAAAAAAAAATTTTTATTCATGTGTCTGCATATGGCTTCTATTGTGCGTTGGTTGGTTGCTTAATTTTAGTTTCTTTTCACACCACACTTGCCCTCTCAATTCAATTTGTTGTTTTGTTTTTGATATTTTGTATTTTTTCGGTACTTAAAGTCGAGACTTTTAATTCGTGTGGAGTCTGTCCAAGTGAGCGTTTGCGAATCCTTAGTCGTGCGGCACCAATTTTTGCACAGTAATTATGGAATGATTACAAACAAGTTAGTTGAATGTTAAATAAATATACAGCGCTTTCATAAATAAGGATATGAATGCCATTAATACAGCCCCTTATTTTTTTATTTTCATTATTTCTTTACATAGTATCCTACGACAAGACCGGTTTGATCCGAAGATGATAGTTCGCGGATTGACTCGGAGCAATATATCCGACAAAATCCATTACTACAGCGGCAGTAGCCCCTCTCTTTCGTCATGAGAGCCTTTTCGTCGAAAACAAATGGGCAGCACTTTACACCTTGTTGCATCTCTTGCCAGCGGATCTCTCGGCCAAGAATATAGCGTCAAGACGGATTGACTACATGATCCCAGCTCAGCACTTTGGGACGAACTTTGAAGTCACTATAGATGTCGACGGCTGGCGATAGGGCATGAAGAGTTCTGGCTCGGTGAATTTCTACACAGACGGGTCAAAGATGGAGGAAGGCGTAGGAGCGGCAGTCGTCTGTGCGGAGCTTGATCTCAACAAATCCTATAAGCTGCCGAACTACTGCTGCATCTTCCAGGCAGAAGTACTGGTTATAAGGAGAGCGGCGGAGCTGCGTCGGAACCATGCTGATAGAGGAGGTGCCGATTTCTCTTCAAGCGATTAAAAGAGAACTTGACCTGTCCATTATCCGGAAGGCGCAGAAGGCGTGAAATAAAACGCAAGGCTGCAAGGTGTCCAGGGTTATTTGCAGAGCATATGACATGAAACTCACGAAGTTTCTCCTTTCCCTCAAGAGGGAGGTCGCTAAGCTACTGGTAGGTGTTCTAACTGGACATTGCCTGCTACTATCGCACGCCTATAAACTGGCTCTAACTAACGATAAGATCTGTAGAAGATGCAGAGCGCAGGAGGAGACAGTGGCGCGTACCCTCTGCGAGTGTCCTGCCCTTAGCAGACTGCGGGTGAGTCTACTGGGAGCAGGTTTTCTACCTAATCTGGAATCCACCGCCAAGGTAAGGAATAATAAGTTGTTCCAGTTTGCCAAGAGGACTGCGATGATCTTCAACAACGCTTGGGACGTTCCAAATTTCGCGCCATTTATTAATTAATTTTTGTTACGTAGTGTTATACCTTACTGTGAGTTAGGGCCACTTTTTTCAGTGCCAGTTTCAACTTAGATTATGAAAACTGACAACCAATTCCATATGCAGTTTTTCTCAAATTTGGATAAATGCATTCAAATACAATGTCCCTTTCCATGCTTTTGACTTCTCTATAATCGACTTGATCATCGAGTTTAATTTAAATGACGTTAAAGCATTATTTAACACACGCAATGCGTTTTCATATGAGTAAATTTAGTACCATTTTCGTCATAACAATTTAATTACTAATGCGTATTTATACATAAGTATGTACATATATATGCCAACATATCAATTTTTATGACATTTCATATCCCGTAAGCGTCATATTATATATCTAAGCTACATATCGTTGCTATCTGCACAATAAATACATACATACCAGCGATTAACTTCATGCACTGCACCAAATTAGATTGGAACGCATGCGCATATCAAGCGACGCTTATAGCGGTTATCTAACCGCACCAAAGACGGCGTATGCGTACCAAATACAAGCCTACGGAACAAATGCATATACATATGTACATATATATAAAAAAAACTAACAAGCAACTAACTAAAGCTTAGTGAGTCACTAAAAAAATCCACCGCCGATTTGTTGTGTAAATGGATTAGGTAAACAAACCAGCACCAGAGCAAACAGCCACAACCCAATATCCATTCAAGCCAAAGCATTTACAACTCTTAGCCATGTACATTAGGACGGGTCGAAAATTTAAATTTCTCAAATCCTTTAGTAATAGTGTAAATATATTGTATCATGAGGTCAACAACAAGCCTGTAAAATATAAATCGTTTATTTTAATTTAAATACTTATTGAACGCTCTTCGGTGGCTAATAAAACCATTCTGCTTCAATTTTCAAGAATACATAAATATAAAATACATACTGCCACCCAAAGCTTAATTTTTCAAATTCATATATTTTTAATCAATCGCACGGGTTAAAGATATGTTTTAAATTAACCTTTCGTGGCGAATTTTTATTGGCTTAGACCTAAAGACAACATAACTTTACTATACCAGTACGCACAAATGCCTTTTATTTTCCCCCATACAAAAGTTGACCCAGCCTAATGTGCTTATGGATGTATGTGCCCATACATACTTTTATGTGTCCGCTACGCGTAATTACGTCCACACTTTTGATTTTAGCTTTAAATTAAGCGAGCATCGAAAAGGCGTTTGACACACTTGACCACCAGACAAGCAGTCAAGCGCACACACCCGAATAGATACGCATGGCTGGCTGGCTGGCATACCTTCTCATAAAGCGTCGACCAGTCGAACCATGTCACACGTCCTCCGCTTATGGCTGTTTTTTCGGTTTTACTTTATTCCTACCTTTTCTTGGCATGTACTTAACATTAAATTTAATTTGGAATTTTTTAAATGCAATTAATTACTCAATTGCACAAATCTACGTAACTACATATGTAGTATGTATGTATCTATGCATGCATGTGTGTAAGCTTTTTTGTAAGGTCTTAAAAAGTGCTTTTAGACAAATTTGAGCTGAAATGATTACTTTGCACCTGTTTTAATTAATTGGCTAGTGGGAAGAATGAAAAAGTCACGTTGGTTCTAGATTTTTTTTGACATAACATACATATTTGTCCACNAAGGTCTTAAAAAGTGCTTTTAGACAAATTTGAGCTGAAATGATTACTTTACACCTGTTTTAATTAATTGGCTAGTGGGAAGAATGAAAAAGTCACGTTAGTTCTAGATTTTTTTGACATAACATACATATTTGTCCAGGATTATTTTGAGTATGTACACCTTAAGTGGGTTGGCTTTTTACGATGAAAAGGAAGCATCGACATCGACAGCTTCCTACCGGCATTACCTTATCATCACCTACTGTTGAACATATTGATTACCCTTCTGTAAAAGTGCACTTTTTAATGCCCTTGTCAGTTCAGCCACCAGAAGAGAGGAGAATATCATGAGACGTGCTATTAGCAGCTTCCAATCTGATAAGTCTCCGAGACCAGACGGAATTATTCCCGCTGACCTACAACATACAGCAGAAACGATTGCACCATTCCGTCTCGTATCCGTCTTTGAGGCAGCATTGCAACTTAATTATATAAAAAAGGGAGAAGGTAAAAGTAATTTTCATACCCAAGGCAACAAAAACGAACACACGAGACCAAAAGACTTTATCAAAAAACACTCCCAGGTCCTTAATTCTGTCTACAGTTCTCAAATTGCAGTCAGCAATTTGATAAGAGTTTCGCGTAGTTAAAAGCTTTTTGGAAAAAGTTATTTGGAAGCATTTGGTCACATTCAAAGATAGACAGTTTCTCTCACACCAAAATGGTCGTTTAAGAAATTAGAATTTTATGGGGCACCCTGTCAAAGGCCTTTGCAAAATCAGTGTATATAGCATCCACTTCATAACCAGATTTAAAGCAGCATGGCAATCTCGACTCCAACGCCACCTATCGGATTAATGCATCTTTCATCACCCATCTACTCTCACCCATGTCATCAATCATAGTATCACAGCTTCATGTTTCCCTGAAGCATGGAAGGTTGCCACGGTGCAACCAATTGCTAAAAACATGTCTGCGTGTAGTCCCAGTGCTTTTCGACCTATAAGTATTTTACCCCCACTCTCTAAGGTCTTCGAGATATTGATGTCTGAACAAGTTCATGACCATATTTATAAATTTAGCCAGCTAACTCCGTTCCAGTCCTATTTCAGAGCAAAGCATAGCTCCTCCACGGCCAGGTTTGCCACTTTAGTAAATTGTTCCAAAATTGGTAGAAAAAATTTGGGTTGGTAAAAAGATAAATTTTTTCTCATTTTGGAAGATGTTTGTTGAACTTTTCGTTCCCGATTTATTTTTCGTAGTTATCTTTATATTATAAATTTCTTTGCATTCTTATATACTTACATACGTATAAATGTATGTATATCGATATAAGGCGAACAGCGCGATATCCATTCAAAACTAATCTTACTGGAATCCCGAGGAGCTTTTGATTGCCTAAATATTTTAAATGATTACTGAAATATAAAGAAAAAATTGGCAGTTATGTAATTATGCACTATTATTGTTCGAAAAAAATAAACGCATTTTTTTATGGAAATTGTTAAATAAAAAAAACACAAAAGACTGACGGCAAAAAATTAAAAAAAAAACGCGAACTTTAAGCAGCACATTGTTGGCTATAATCAAATATTATTTACTATAAATCTCCATACCTTAAATTGTTCTAAAAATTCAGAGTAACAAATTCGAAATTTAGACGAAAATTTTTTGAATTTTTTATATGTTGTATACAGTTTGAATTCTTGATTTTCATGGATTTAGATAAAGCAACAAAAAAATTTTACTTGAAAAATATTGCGAATATTAAAAAAAAAATCACCAAGTGCTTTTTTGAGTCACTGTATTTATCTGTAATAACTCAGTTGAATTTTTCAAATAGTAAAGTCTCGTTGCTGCAACTTTTGGTTGAAGGAAACTGAGAATATGTCAATAGTATGACTCAAATACCGGAAAATTAGTTAAATAAAAAGTTCCTTAAAAACAATTTTAATTCTTATGGAAATTACTAAACAAATAAAAACACACAGTTTAAATAAAAACTGAAGGCGTGGCCAAACTTTCTTCTAAGATGGCCATGGAAGGCATGGGCAAGTGGATGGTAAATATTTTTTTCGGCAACCCTGGCCACGGCTGTCTTAAAAATTGTAGACGGGATTAGAGTACCATGTTGTACTAATGTTTTTTTCGAAATAAATGAAATGAAATGGAATATTGCATTGTGATGGGGTTCTGAGCTAAGTTTGAAATTTCAACCGTCGTCATCGGGAAGTTGGTTAAAAATTTATTGCAAGATTTTACCCAAATAAACATACTTACATACATACATATAAAGCAAATTAAATAAAAGCTTGTAATAAAAAATAATCGAAACGTAAAACGAATGCAACAAGAAAGGAAAAAGTATATCTTCCCATACCGGGAATCGAACCCGGGCCTTCTGGGTGAAAGCCAGATATCCTAGCCACTAGACCATATGGGAGGTTGGCAACGCTAATGCTAAATGAGTTCAAAACAATTGCAACCCGGCCACTTTTTATTTACGTATGACTGCTGGCAGAGAACTTAGACAGCAGAACAACAACAAACGTCGAAGTTCTTTTTATAGCAAAGCAGCGCAACGCTTCGTTGGTAAGTGTTGTCTTTTTCTTTTGTTTTATTTAAGAAAACAACATCGATGTGTGACATACCCTGTAGTGAAAATCCAACCTAGTCAGTAAAAATACCAGTTCATTAACTAGTTTGAGCTGAAGCGATGGAGACATCTCCCATTGAGTTGTCAACGGCAAAAATAAGCAGCAATAAATTGCTTTTCTTAGAAAATGTCAGCTTTGGCGTCGAGGGCAAACTACCTACCGATTCTGGTTCTGAGATCGCAAAACGACATTCTTGTTCCTTTTACGGAGGATGAATTGGAAGACTACCCCATCAACAGCTATACTACTAGTATTTCTACTGGTAAATGCTGATGCGTAGCCATAGAATTGACATCAGCAGACGCTTACATTGAAAAAGGATAGAACTTGAACTAGTTAGGCTGAAATGTAAATTGTTACCATTCTAATTCACAACAAACAGCGTTCCCTGCTGGGTATATACATATCGTTAGTATAGTATGGAAAGGGCGTATCTCACATCGTTGCTGAAAAGCAAAAAAGCCACAAATAACTAAAATTTTGTATTGCATAAAATGATGTGGGGCCTTATACTTCGATGAAATGCATCATAGTCAATCAAAAGGTGAATTTTGGATTTTTAGTCAGTTACGGCTTTTTGTATTTCAGCGACGCTGTGAATTGCGCCCTTTCCATACTATACATATGTACTAACGATATATATGTACATAAGTACATGTGTTGATACAACTAAGCCTATGTACTTACATACATACATATGTACCAGGAATGTTGCGAATATTTGCATTCGCAGTCGTTATGCGAATGATTTGCATCATTTTACATATTCATCAAATGATATGAATGTTTTGCGAATGCGAAAGTGTACATGGGCAGAGAGTCCACTCTAATATTGTTGAAATGGGTCGAAGTCTATCTAACCAGAGTGCGGGCAATAACCGTATTTTAGCTTCAGGCGCTAAACGGTTAAGCAGTGTATCAAGCAACAATGGTGGGTCTTCAACAGGTACTGCTAAAAGTCTTATAAGCAACCTAGAAATAATTTTCGATTCCTCCAACGAAAGCGAAGGTTCGGATGTAGAATCAGTAGGCATTAAAAGATATGAAATTAAAGCTAATTGAAGCCTATTAAAGAAAAACAGCTAGTTCTAGAAATTTACAAAATTTTTAAGTAATAAAAACGATTACTTAAGTCGATTGTAGCTTTTTAAATTATTTTCCTAACATTCGCATTCGAATTCGCACATTCGATTCCGAAAATTCGCATTCGCTAATATGAAAATTGACTTTCGAAACATACCTAGTTGTACATATGTATGTATGAGTAACATATGTTTGGTTAAATTTTGCAAACAATTTTTGACCAACTTCCCGATTACTAGACCCCGATGAAAATGCAATACGAAAGATGAAATAATCCGCTAGGTGCATAGGAGTCGAGAAATTTAAAAAAACACGATTTATAGAAGTATATAAATTAAATGGAAAGAAAAAACTCCAACACAATTAGCCGATCGCCAATTAGATCGAAGATTTTCAAAAACCGCATTTATGGCCTCTTTATTTGTATTTAGAAAGGTTGGATTTAAAATATTTTTTTTTACTCTTAACTTATTTTGTGCCAAATGAATGCAAATTAATAACTTATTTTTTTTTTTTGTAAAATGAAATTTTTTTGGCTTAGAAGGTGGATTTAGGTATTGCACTTTTTAATAAATTTTATCTTTTTACGTTAATAAGTTTGTCAGAATGAAATTTCGATCATGAGGTCGTCCGTATATTATCCTCAAAAATAATTAAAACAAAAAAAAATATGCAAATTTTCTAGGATATTTAAAAACAAAATTTGTAAAGACATTTTCCATACCCATTCGTCCTTATGCACCAAAAAATTTACTCTCTGTTATATTTTTACTGCATTTTTTTCTTACCCTTATTTTCCTACATTGTACTGAATTTTTTAAATAATTATTTGAAATAATCATATTTTTAAAACTTCCAAGTCCATTTAAGAAAATCCTGACGTCAGAGAGAAAAGACTAAGTACGCAGTTTTACTACAATTTACCCATAGTTTCGCGAGCATATTATTATTTTTTTTTTGTGTGTAAAATTTACTGTCGCTTGGTGTTATAATTGGTAGGATATTTTGTAACTTTCCTTCATCTGCTTGACATTCATCATCAATTTAACTTTATTTTATTTTGCTTTAGCTTCTATTTACATATGTAGAAGTTCTAAAAGTAGTTTAGCTCAACAAAATTTCATTGTAGTTTCCAAAGAAAAAAATGCGGATAATTTTCAGAGAAAATAGCTTAGGCAATTTTTAGTTCCAATGTATATTTAGGATTAAAGCCATAAAATTAACCATTTACTATTAATTGCCAAATAATTGTTAAACATTTTTCGCTTTAAAATATTTAATCAACTTAACTTTATTTAATTTTTTAAGTCATGTTAAAGTATTTAAAAAAGAATTCGTTTGGCCACTCAACCACATCGAAACAGCTTTATGTGGCAGCAGCGCGCTGTTAACTACATTGTACATGTGTATGTATGTATGTATGTAGCGTGTCCAAAAATACATAGCTTGAGCAAGTAAATTGGACTCTTGGCCAGAACACAAGTGGCTTTAAGCGAAGGTGTGGCCATAATTATTAGTTTGCACGTTCGTTAGCGCAGTGACCGTGATATCCATTTTCGGTGCAGCGAGGTGTCGTATAATTATTGCAAAGGCATTAATTACTGCAGGTACAGATTTTTCTTGTAGAGTACATATTGACAAAAAAAAAAAGATTGAATTATCTAATAAATAGTGTAATGAATGCTTATCAGCTGCGTAAAAAATGTCCATTGGCATATTTCTTAAATTCATACGAAAGAATTTNGCAGTGACCGTGATATCCATTTTCGGTGCAGCGAGGTGTCGTACAATTATTGCAAAGGCATTAATTACTGCAGGTACAGATTTTTCTTGTAGAGTACATATTGACAAAAAAAAATGATTGAATTATCTAATAAATAGTGTAATGAATGCTTATCAGCTGCGTAAAAAATGTCCATTGGCATATTTCTTAAATTCATACGAAAGAATTTTGATATAAGTTTGCAAAATGAAAGTAATCAAATAACTCAAATATCTGATCTGCAGTTTCACCACTCAATTTTAAAATTTATAAAACTGTTAAAATTTTGAATAACAAATTTTCCGCACAAAAGTGTGTAATTTTAAATTTTAGCAGGCTAATAAAATTAAAATTGATTGGCGCAACCGGACATGATAATGTAATATTCTAAAACGCAAAACTATTTTCTTGTGAAATCATAATCACAAAGGAAGGACATGCATACTTACATATACAAATATATATAATATATATATATATATCCATTAGCGCACACAAGGGGTGGCTTTTGGGGTTTAAACCCCCCCCTAAAGCTAATAACCTCAAATACAAACTGTATCTTAAAGCTAAGAATCCAGCTCTCAAGGAAATTATAAGAAATATTTATTCTAATTTCTGTTGCTTGAAAAAGCGCTTTGCTTTTGCTGTAAATTTTCATGAGGAAATGAATATACGAGCATTTGTTTCTTGAGAGCTGCAAACTGATTTAAGAAATTTTGGTAGAAGAAAATTTCTTTTCCATTTCTCGTCCGTCGTTTTATATGAATTTTTCGTTTTTCTTGAGAGTTCAGTTAATTTTTTCGGTATTCGAAATATTAAAAAAACTTAGACATCGTGAAAAATCACCATCTCTATCGAAAGACAGAAAGCAGAAATCGAAAAAAGGAAAATAAAAGTGCAAAAATTCATGGAATCAATAAAATTTTTTCTTAGGTACTTTTGAAAGTTGCGTGCATCTTGAGTTTATAGAACTTTTTATTAAACAAGTAGTTTTTAAGGAAAGAACATAACCGACTTCAATTCTCATATTCAAATTTAGGGGTACCGTTAATTTCTTCATGATCCAATCATCGGATCTCTAAACCAAATTACGGGACGA
>NW_016165685.1:0-9777 GCF_001687245.7 Rhagoletis zephyria | reverse complement strand
ATACTATTTTTCTATTTCCATAGAACCGAGTATGCAGTTTTATTTATTCAAACTTACTTTCCATATGCTGTACATTTAATTTAAAAATGGCTCGGTTTTAAGTTATGATTAGCAATAGGGCGGCCCTAAGTCGCGAATTTCATAGAACATGCTTTTTTTTTTTGCTAATAGCGGTCGCCCTCGGCAGGCAATGGCAAACCTCCGAGGGTATTTCTGCCATGAAAAACAGCTTCTCATAAAAATACAATCGCCGTTCGGAGGCGGCGTAAAACTGTAGGTCCCTCCCCTTTGTGTGACAACATCAAGGCGCCCCCCACAAATCGGAGGAGAAGCTCGGCCAAACACTAACATATGTGTAAGCGCAAATCTATTATTATTATTAATTAATTTCTCAGAAACTATTAGGTTTATCGAAAAGTGATGTATACACGGTTTATGGAGAATTGTATTAGTGTAATAACAATATCTGGTAAACTTATCCATAGAAAAAAATTTAACTCGATTTTCGAATTCAGCGGGCAATTCTATAAAAAAATTTGATAATGGCATTCATGGAGCATTTTCGCTGTAGACCAGTCTTAATAAAAAATAAGAACAATTAAATTTTTGAAATTTTCAAATGCATGCAAGTAACTCCCTCAAGTGCCCAAGGTATTTATTTAGAAAAACAACACACATCTTTCTGACATCGCACAATAAACAATTTCCAGACTCATGAATCCTTAAGGTTCAACAAGGAAAATACAAATTACAAATTTTAAGCATTTCTACTTTTTATTATGGCTTGGATTGTATGTAACTACTGATATAATCATATATGTATACATTTACGTATATGGAGTTACATCTTACAGGTAAAAATAGAAAGGTGCAAATGGCGATCCTTTAGATTTTCGAGCAGAGCTGCGCGCAGTGTGAGATGCTGGAGCTTTTTCGAAGGCAACGTAGCATGTTGGATCTCTTGCAAGAGCTGCATAGGGTCCTCGGGAAGAGCCAGAGGCGGCGTAGGGTGTCGGAGCAGGTGCTGGTGCTGCATGGGATCCTTGAGAGGAGCCATAGGCACTGTAAGAAGATGGAGCAGGTACTGGTGCCGCATAGGGTCCGTGGGAAGAGCCAGAGGCAGCGTAAGATGATGGAGGAGGTGCTGGTGCTGCATAAGATTCATGGGGGGAGCTTGAAGCTAAGTACGTTGATGGAGCATGGTGTCCGTGGGAAGAGCCAGAGGCAGCATAAGATGATGGAGGAGGTACTGGTGCTGCATGGGGTCCGTGGGAAGAGCCATAGGCAGTGTAGGGTGATGGAGCAGGTGCTGGTGCTGCATGGGATTCTTGAGAGGAGCCATAGGCACTGTAAGAAGATGGAGCAGGTACTGGTGCCGCATAGGGTCCGTGGGAAGAGCCAGAGGCGGCGTATGGTGACGGAGCAGGTTCTGGTGTTGCATAAGATTCATGGGCGGGGATAGAGGCTAAGTACGATGATGGAGCAGGTGCTGGTACTGGTTCTTCATAATGTGCTCTGGCAGAGTTCGAGACTATGAAAGATGTTGGAGCCGGTGCTGGCGCTGCATAGGATCCCTGGGAAGAGCCAGAGGAGGTGTAAGATGATGGAGCAGGTGCTGGTTCTTCATAATGTGTTCTGGCAGAGTTTGAGCCTATGTAAAATGTTGCAGTTGGCTCTGGCGCTGCATAAGATCCTTGGGAGCCAGCGTAAGAAGATGGAGCAGGTGCTGGTGCTGGTTCTTCATAATGTGCTCTGGCAGAGCTCGAGTCTACGTAAAATGTTGGAGCAGGTGCTGGAGCTGCATAAGATCCTGGGGATGGATACCGAAAGGACGCAGCATTGTGTACAGCTGGATTGGAAGAGGCGATTAATGCTCCAAATAAAAGTATGAAAAACATTTTTAGCAGACCTAAATTGCAGATCAAGCAAATGAAGTGATTTACTCAGTCGTAGAACTGTTGTACTGAATTGACGGCTGTTGTAGGCTTTTTATACATTACCTTACTGCTAGGCCAATTAATTAATATTTAGATAACTTTTTACTGAAGAAAAATGTTTAGTAATTATATTAATAGATAATTGTATGGGCCTCTGAAGCGCGATATGTCTATACTTGCGGGCATAGGGCCAATGTATGTAGGTGAAGTGTATTTCGCTGTAGCTCACGTGGGCTATTTATCTCGCACTGGCCTTAACTACACGTACATATGTATGTATGTACGTGCTTCTGAGCTTTCAATAAAAAAAAATATATATATTTTATCTACGATTTACGACTTCTTCGGAGCTTAATTTACAAAATAAATTTAATTATTGTCAAACAAATTTAAACCAATTTTGGATTTTCTTGGAAACGTTAAATTTTATTAGAGTGTCTTTCCCTCTGAAAAGGATACGTCGGAAGTCACGTAGGAATAGCTTATTAGTTTCATTATTCTTAAGTGAAAAATAAGACTCAATAACATGTATTTATTTATCTTATCTTTTTACATTAAACGACCAATTCTTGTACAGCCAATCCTTGTACCAAAATATATATTTATCCACAGGTTCTTCGGAAACGGCTCCACCAATTTTGATAAAATTTTGTACACATGTAATATTTTTCATTATAAGGTTATCAAAATAGGTATTATCTCCGAGAACCATCGTTTAAGGTTGCCACCTATTTGAAATTATTTACCAATTAATTAAAACATCATTATATAGGTATCAAATGGAAGCTATTTTAAAACTCCATAATTCAGAAATATTTTTAATAGGGTTGCCACCTATTTTTAGTCGCACATTTATTTAATTTTTGTTTAGAAAATAAAGGATACTGTACCTTTATAGATACTAAAAGAAATAATGCTTTGCATATATACTAAGTACTAGGGTTCTTGTGGCATTTACTTAGGTATGTACACATAGTTCGTTTGCTTTTCAAAAGTGAGGTGTCAAAAGATAGGGCTTGGCCTGTATATGTGGAATAAAGTTTTATTTTTCTTTTAGACGGGTTGCCACCTCTTACAAATTTGATTAAAATTATTTAATAAGTTAAATGAATTAGATATTAAAATATGGATATCAACAGAAATGGGTTTGAAAGTGCTTTACTTCTAAACTAAAGGTAGAAAGGTTACCACATGTTCAAAAAATCAAATTCACTTTAATTAAGGGAATAATGTAACTGAAATATGTATATCAATATGGATATCAGACAAAAGAAAAAATTTTACATATTTATCAAGAAATAAGTGAAGAGTAAAAACATTCCTGAGTTAATTTAAGAGACCAGTAATTTAAAAGGATTGTAATTAGCACAAATCAGTGATTCACAATATATGTATTTTTAACAAAATAACAAATACGATGTCGTAAACCTTTGGTTTGACACAATTATTATTTTGGTTGAACTAAATTTGAGTTTACAAATAGGTGGCAACCCTCTTCGTAATATTTGCAAGCTAAAACCTACTTAAACCTCTTTCGTCTGACTTCCATGTGGTGATACCATATATTTCAATAGCCTAATTCCTTTAATTCAAATGGAATTTGATTTTTTAAACAGGTGGCAACCCTCTGCACACGGTTACGAAATAAAATCTTTTCGTACACATTTCGGTTGATACCCATCTCTTAATAGTTCATTTAACTTATTAAAAAAATTAATTTGATTTTTCAACGGGTTGCAACTCTTAAAAAAAAAAAATAAACCTCTATATACAAGTCAAGCTTTTTAATCTGACACTTCATTTTTGAAAATACTACGAATCGTGGAAATCGGATGGTACTGACAGAAAATTAAAAAAATCATTTTATGCATAAGAAGTGCAAAAAATTAACAGGTTTTAATTTCTTTTGTCGAAAGCTAAAAACCCGTACTATTTAATAAAATAATAAAAATACAAATATTTTTTATTCATTCCATTAAAATTTACCATTTTTTGAAATTTTGATTAAAAAATTGTTTTGCTGGAATACCGCAGGGACACCCTGTGTTTAATTTTATTCCAAAATTTGTATTCCTGTAGTTCCCTACTATCTACACACAACACATTAAAATAATAAACAAAATCCAATACAACACAACATATCACGATACAAAGCAACACAACACACAACAATACCACACAACACAAAACAACGCAACACAATACAATACAAAGCAATACAACACAAAAAAATACAACGCAACACACCACAATAGGTTCATTCATTATCTTTTTGGACTAAAATCTAAAAAGTGTCAAAATGCCAGAGCGTAAGCAAAATGCGCTCACTAAAAGAGAATAACAGGAAAAAGTAAAGGAACGCAAAAACCCAAATTTTTAGTCCAAATAATGTCAACAACAAAACTAACGTCAAATCAGAATGGAAATGTATGTACAATACACATTCACATTCACACAAGCACAAGCACAATAAACACTTACTATATCAATTATTTTTTGCCTCCTTCCAATTTCAATTCACTTTTTTTACGTTTTAGATTATTCTCACTTTTTGTGTATTCTTTAATTTCCGTTAATTTAAATTTAGTTCAGTTAGACACTTTTCAAGATTTTGCCTGCGAAAATTCTTCCGACTTCGGACTGAAGAGAGTCACTCTCACTGAGTGTTGCTCTCTCATTTTTGCTGTCATTTTCGAGTTAAGGAACGCTTTTTGGACTAAATCTGACTACTTCGGACTTTTTCTGACTATTTCTGGGAGATAAGGAACGCAACTAATACAACACAACACAACTCAGCACAACGCAATACAATACGACACAACATAACATGCCTTTCTTCAAATGTGTCTTCGTTTTCTCTTTCTTTGTCTCATTTCTATTATTTTTTCTATCTTAGTCTTTGCCATTTTTTATCTTTTCATTTTTATATTTATCATTTCCTTGACTTTTATCCATTGGTTGTAAATCAGACTTGGCCAGCGAAAGCTTTAATTTGTACTGAGAGCTTTTGAAAGCTTTGGCACGCTGTGTTGTAAAAGCAGGGCTGGTATAAAAGTAAGCAGCAGATACACAAAATTGTTGTGTGTGTATATTGATCAGCTGATTAAATCTGTAACATCTCTGAGTGTGGTTATTCTGATTTTATTTTTATTTAAGTGAAGAGCATAGGTCACTTAAATCAAAATTAAAAACAAATTTAAATTGATTGAGGAAACCAAAAATTCGAAAATTAAAGTAATTTTCACTTAAAAATGTATCTAGTGAAGCGCAGCCTAAGTATTTAGGTTTACCTTCCTCTTTGTCTTTATATTTAGGCTTCTTTACTTTTACTTTAATCTTTGCCTTTATCCATTTCTTCTTCTACATACTCAACTTTACCTTCTTCCTTGTATGAGCCAGCAAATGCCGAAGACATGATGAAACATGTAAGAAGTCGATCACTATGTTCCGTATAAAAAAAAATATTAAATTTCATACACACTTCATATTTACAATGGCTCTTTNTGAAACATGTAAGAAGTCGATCACTATGTTCCGTATAAAAAAAAAAATATTAAATTTCATACACACTTCATATTTACAATGGCTCTTTAGCAATAAAAAATTACCCTCTTTCAAGAAATTGGGCGTGGGGCGCCTATATACATTCTGAAAACATTTATTTTGTCCGGTTTGGTCAATATTTGAAATGTATATTTTTTACAAGGATAGAAATAATTCCGCAAAAGTTTTAACCATTAAGTTGCGCAGCGGTCGATATATTCCAAAAACCTGCATCTATTTATATATATGCATATATGCATATCTCTTCGCTTTTTTGTGTAAATAATTTCTTGAAGACCAACAAAAACCATTACCACCTATATTATAGATAAACTTTTGGGGCATAAATAAAACATTTGTTTTTGTTTTTAGTTTTATTTATATTTTAAATATAGATACATATCGACTTGGACTCATATTTGAAAGGCAATAAATAGCAGAATTGGAGGCAACATAAGATAAAGGAGCTGCTGTAGGGGCATGTATCGTTGCTACATTAGATCCCTGGGTAGAGTAGGGTGCAGCGTAGGATGATGGCTCTAGTGGTGGGGCTGCATAAGATCCTCGGGAAGAGTCTNCCATTTGTTTTTAGTTTTATTTATATTTTAAATATAGATACATATCGACTTGGACTCATATTTGAAAGGCAATAAATAGCAGAATTGGAGGCAACATAAGATAAAGGAGCTGCTGTAGGGGCATGTATCGTTGCTACATTAGATCCCTGGGTAGAGTAGGGTGCAGCGTAGGATGATGGCTCTAGTGGTGGGGCTGCATAAGATCCTCGGGAAGAGTCGGAGCCAGAGGAGAGGGTACATGAGCAGGTGCTGCGTAAGATTTATGGGCAGAGCTGGAGGCAGTGTAGGATGATGGAGCTGGCGCTGGAGCTGCATACGATCCTCAAGCAGAGTCGAAGCCAGCTTACGATGATGGAGAGGGTTCATATACGGGTGCTGCGTGAGATTAATGGGCAGAGCTGGAGCCAGCGTAGGATGATGGAGCTGGTGCTGGAGCTGNTGAGCCACCGTACGATGATGGAGAGGGTACATGAGCAGGTGCTGCGTAAGATTTATGGGCAGAGCTGGAGACAGTGTAGGATGATGGAGCTGGCGCTGGAGCTGCATAAGATCCTCGAGCAGAGTCGAAGCCAGCTTACGATGATGGAGAGGGTTAATATACGGGTGCTGCGTGAGATTTATGGGCAGAGCTGGAGCCAGCGTAGGATGATGGAGCTGGTGCTGGAGCTGCATAAGATCCTCGGACAAAGTCGGAGCCAGCGTACGATGATGGAGAGTGTGTATATGCAGGTGCTGGGTGAGATTTATGGGCAGAGTTTGAGCCAGCGTAGGAGGATGGAGCTGGTGCTGGAGCTGCATAAGATCCTCGGACAGAGTCGGAGCCAGCGTACGATGATGGAGAGGGTGCATATGCAGGTTCTGCATGAGATTTATGGGCAGAGCTGGAGCCAGCGTAGGAGGATAGAGCTGGTGCTGGAGCTGCATAAGATCCTCGGGCAGATTCGGAGCCAGCGTACGATGATGGAGAGTGTGCATATGCAGGTGGTACGTGAGATTTATGGGCAGAGCTGGAGCCAGCGTAGGAGGATGGAGCTATTGCTGGAGCTACATAAGATCCTCGGACAGAGTCGGAGCCAGCGTACGATGATGGAGAGTGTGGATATGCAGGTGCTGCGTGAGATGTATGGGCAGAGCTGGAGCCAGCGTAGGAGGATGGAGCTGCATAAGATCCTCGGACAGAGTCGGAGCCTGCGTACGATGATGAAGAGTGTGGATGTGCAGATGCTGCGTGAGATGTATGGGCTGAGCTGGAGCCAGCGTAGGAGGATGGAGCTGGTGCTGGAGCTGCATAAGATCCTCGGACAGAGTCGGAGCCAGCGTACGATGATGGAGAGTGTGGATATGCAGGTGCTGCGTGAGATGTATGGGCAGAGCTGGAGCCAGCGTAGGAGGATGGAGCTGCATAAGATCCTCGGACAGAGTCGGAGCCAGCGTACGATGATGAAGAGTGTGGATGTGCAGGTGCTGCGTGAGATGTATGGGCAGAGTTGGAGCCAGCGTAGGATGATGGAGCTGGTGCTAGAGCTGCATAAGATCCTCGGGCAGATTCGGAGCCAGCGTACGATGATGGAGAGTGTGCATATGCAGAGCTGGAGCCAGCGTAGGAGGATGGAGCTGGTGCTGGAGCTGCATAAGATCCTCGGACAGAGTTGGAGCCAGCATACGATGAAGAAGAGTGTGGATGTGCAGGTGCTGCGTGAGATGTATGGGCAGAGCTGGAGGCAGCGTAGGATGATGGGGCTGGTGCTGGAGCTGCATAAGATCCTCGGACAGAGTCGGAGCCATCGTACGATGATGGAGAGTGTGCATGTGCCGGTGCTGGGTGAGATTTATGGGCAGAGCTGGAGCCAGCGTAAGATCCTCGGGCAGATTCGGAGCCAGCGTACGATGATGGAGAGTGTGTATATGCAGGTGCTGCGTGAGATTTATGGGCAGAGTTGGAGCCAGCGTAGGATGATGGAGCTGGTGCTGGAGCTGCATAAGATCCTCGGACAGAGTCGGAGCCATCGTACGATGATGGAGAGTGTGCATGTGCCGGTGCTGGGTGAGATTTATGGGCAGAGCTGGAGCCAGCGTAAGATCCTCGGGCAGATTCGGAGCCAGCGTACGATGATGGAGAGTGTGCATGTGCCGGTGCTGGGTGAGATTTATGGGCAGAGCTGGAGCCAGCGTAAGATCCTCGGGCAGATTCGGAGCCAGCGTACGATGATGGAGAGTGTGCATGTGCCGGTGCTGGGTGAGATTTATGGGCAGAGCTGGAGCCAGCGTAAGATCCTCGGGCAGATTCGGAGCCAGCGTACGATGATGGAGAGTGTGTATATGCAGGTGCTGCGGGAGATTTATGGACAGCGCGGGAGGCAGCGTAGGATGATGGAGCTGGTTCTGGAGCTGCATAGGATCCTTCCGGGGCAGATACTTGTGCAGCTAAAATCTTGTGTTGTTCAGATACTAAAAATTCCCAAGGATTTTGAGCAGTTTGTGAATGCAAATATCGTGGTGCCAGTGACCCCGTATGTGCAGAGGAATGCTTGGAAGATGCCGCATTGTATACAGCTGAATTGGAAGAGGCGATGAATGCTCCAATTAAAAGTATTAAAAACATTTTACACAGAAGTATGTTGCGGGTCAAGCAAATGAAGTGATTTACTCAGTCGTTGAACTGTTGTACTGTATTGTCGGCTGTTGTAGACTTTTTATACCTAAATTCTACGGTAATTTTGTTTATGTTTATGTAATGAAGAAAACTATTAATTCATTCAATTGTTAATTTTATCGGCTTCTGAGTAGCGACATGTCTATACCGGCAATTATACAATTGGCGTTGGCGAAATGCATTTCGCTGTAGCTCACGTGGAGCGTTTATCTCGCGGTGCCCTCAGCTGCGCTTAGGTCTGTTACGTGCTTCTGGGCTCATAATAAAAAAATGGCTTATCAACCGTGCATTGGCGTTGACTTGGCATAGTAAATATATTGCTTCGTGCATTTTGTAAGTGACCTACTTATTACAAGTCATATATCTGTAGAAGTTATTTTCATAAATGCATTTCTTAGTTTTCTAAGCTTAGCAATAGTGCAGTGGATATAACGAAAAACTATTGAAGCTCACACTATTTTTTTTTGTTTTTTCTACTTCAATTACATTTTTGCTCAAAATTTTATATCAATGGCCATATTCATCAAAATAAATAAAGAAGCTGCAAAAAAATATTTATAAATTGAAAAATTTATGAAAAAGCCAATTTGTGTATAAAGTTCTTTAAACTCATTGAATTTTTTATAAATAAGCCTACAACTCTTTATTAGGCCGGCCATTTCAGTTTGCAGTAATTCGTATGCGGCTGAAAATAGTACAAGCCATAGAAGAGGGCCTTATCCGAGACTTTATTTTTCCTTTCATTGGTGGCTTTTAAGTGGCGGATCCCAAGCCCAAGGCACAACCCATTGCTGGTTTCTCACATTAGCTAGCTTTCGAACGGGTGTCGGGTGAACCGGATGAAAAATAGTAATTTTTGGCCACTCCCTGTTGAACGGCCCCGAAAAACGGCCTTCCCACATGCGTGGACTTCAGGACTTAATTTCAGCAGCAGCGTGGCATTATTCGCCTTTCAGTTGTTCTGTTGGTTTCTGCGAAATTCCATATGATACGTACATATATACATTTTAAATGCACATGTTTGTATTTTCTTCAAATTAACTTTAATATTTTAAGTTCACGATTT